>NC_081552.1:44793681-45093681 GCF_963082655.1 Stomoxys calcitrans
TAGACGTTATTTGGAAATAATTAAGACCAAAAAAAAAAAAAAAAACTACAAAATTATCATAATTAGTATCATATAAACAATCCAATATTATACAGCTGTTTTATAATGCGTCGAAAATGGTAAATTTTAAAACAGCTGCTAATAAACTATTCTCAGCGAGTTTCCAAGAGTACAATAATATCTAATAAATCTAGAAATCTTAAATTGGTGATGTCAATCCCTTTTTATGGGTGAGTTTTTGGGAACAAAAGAAATTTTTAATCAAAGCACGTTTTTTTAAACAAAAGTTTTTGTCAAATTCAGTGAATTTTGTTATGCTTTTAAAATAATAAATAATAATAATGAAGATTAAGTTTGACAAATTGCGAATTCCTAGAAAAGTTGTGACATTTTGGAAATTTTTTTTGTGAAAAAAAAACGTGACAAAATGTGTTGTTAACTAAAAGGTAGATTTTTTAAATCTCATTCATTGCAATGAATGGGATTATATACAAAAAAGGTTTGTGAATTTTAACTCACTAAATCGTAATTCTTTGAAGCTTAATAAAATAAATCATATTTTGACAAAAAGATATTGAATCTGGAAACAAGCAAGGAAAGGCAAAAGTACATATAATACACTACTCCTACCCTATGAGTACAAATTGGGTCCTTTACACCTACTCTATGAGTACAAAGTGGGAGCTTTATCTTATTCTGAACCAATTTTGATGGAACTCGCCGGATGGTTTGAGATGATTTATTAAACAAATCGTATCACATTTCGAGTAAATATGTTCAAACTGTAATAACTACAGTTGACATATGACAACATTATTGCAAACTACATAAAACTTTAACGGACATATATATGGGAGCTATATCTAAATCAGAACCGATTTCGAAGAAACTCTATTGATTTGTGGTAGTCGTCGAGGAAAGCGTTGTGCAAAATTTTGGGAAGAATATATATATATATATATATATATATATATATATATATATATATATATATATATATATATATATATATATATATATATATATATATATATATATATGTGTGTGTAACATGTTATTTCACAGTTTCTTCTCTCACATTTAGACTCTCCTCTCGATACCGCTACTGTGGTCGCGCCCGGTAGTTCGCTACCTATGGACGCGCCCGGTAGTTCTCAGCTAAGCACAGTAATCCCGTGCTTTCTTTTATGTAAAGGGTCATTTTTTAAGAGCTATAGGAAATTTTTTCAAAAAAAAAAAACCTAATTCAGAAGAATGCATTAAATCTTTATTTGAATCGAAAGTACGGTCCATATGATTTATTTGGGCTTCTTTTTCCGATCTATATTCGTCTATATAGACGGGTTTTATTATTTATTTTTGATGAGTTACTACCTCTTTTGACTTTGAGTAATCTGTTTATACATCGAAATTTTTCCTTTTTGCTTGAATTGCAGTTAAAACAAACTCTTAAGTGCCGCGTAAAATTCGTTTCGAGTTAGACAAACAGGCTATTAATGTTTGAAGATTTTTCATGCAAATGTTGACCTTGACTGCGCGTCAGATGGTCCATCCGCTTAGTCCAATTTTGGCATACTCTTTCCTTTGACCGGTCCCGAACGTGAAATAAAATTTTCACCGAACTCGCCTCTCAATAAGTCCATTGTTACGCGTGCTGTGTCGTGTTGAGACCACATGTCATGCAAGTCAAGCTCTTGCATTTTGGGCAAAAAAAATAATGGAGATATCATCGCGCGGTAGCGCTCACCACTCACAGTTACGTTACGATTCGCATCATATTTGAAGAAGTACATTCCAATGATGCCACCAGCCCGTAAACGCCAACAAACTGTGACTTAGTCTGGATGCATTGGTAGCTCTTGCAATGCTTCTGGCTGGTTTTCATTCCAAAATCGTCAATTCTGCTTATTTACGTACCCATTGAGCCAAAAATTAGCTTCGTCGCTCAATGGAAGAAGCGCTCGATGAACTTTTTATCAAAGTATTCGAAAATAAAATTCAATAATTTGCAAGCGTTGTTCGTTTGTAAAATTATACACCAAACTGAAGATGTTTGACAGTGAAACAAAACATGAAACGTGCGTGGTCTGTTTAAACTAGTATTGCCAAAAGATAATATCTAAAAAATCACTCTTCATACATCTCTAGAGGCTAGGTAACAATTTCTTTAATAAACAACAAAACATGTTCCACAATTAAATTTAATACAATATCAAATACGTATGTCTTCGCTAACAAGTAGACAAAGCAATGAATTGTCATACAATGGGGTTGGTTATTAATTGGTGTTAATTTTTATGTTTTTTCTCATTAAATCTAATCGTCTTATTGTTATGTTGTAAAATGAAATACTTTTTCTGTAGCGCCGCGCAGGTTAACTGCAATACAAATATAAGCCGACACTACTGTTTGAAAAACTGATTAGCTTTATGTGACCGCCATTCGCCTTTTCTTAAGATTCTACAGAAGCAGAAAGTCCAAATGAAGTGTGATAAAAAATGAATTATTTTTTATGATTTCAATTAGTTTATGACGAACTACATGTTTGTTGATTTTTTTGCAACTGGATGTGGTATTTGATGAAATATGTGGTAAAAAAAACGGAGGAAATGAGTAGTCATTCATCCTTTGTATACTTCAAATTTTTGTAGCAAAAATTGGGGAGGTGGACCCACCCCCTTACCGCAATTTTCAAAAACGGAGATGGGTGATTTAAGCGAAATTTTGTATGCCATCTTATGGTACCCCAAAAACTCGAAATTTGTATAAAATTGTGGGGTTAAACAACCTGTGGGGACGCCCCACAAATGTATTTAAGAGTACAGTACGTACTTGGCATAAAAATGTCACCATAAGTGTCCGCACCCCCAAAAACACGACCCAACAGGACACTTACCGCATTGTGCAATATGGGTATCAAGTGAAAGGTATTAAAGGTATTTAAAAGTAGAGTACAAATCTGTCAAAAAAAATTATTTCTTGGTGTCTGAGGGGCCTCTCCACCCCAGCAGGACATATTTATCGACTGCGACAATATGGGTATCAAAGAAAGGTGTTTGCAAGTTGAGTACACATCCGTTATGAAAATTTGGCTGAAGGTGTCTACGGGGGCTCCCCAACCCCAAAAAGGGCATGAATGTCCAACGCCACAAAATAGATATCAAATGAAAGGTCTTTGGTAGTTGACAACTAATCTAGTATACACATATGGGACAGAGTCTGTGACGAGCGCACCCACAAATTACACTTCAACAGTACGTGTAGTTCGATCGGGGTAATATGGGAATTAAAAGAAAGGTCTATTACCGTAGAGTTCGAATATAATGTTTGTATACGGATTCAAGTACCTGGTTCACGTCCTGCCGTTCAGTAAGACCCGAAAATAAGGGACTCAAAAAATTGTCTTTTGGGTCTTTGGGAACCGACCCTCTCCTACCAATAAAAATAACACCAAACTGACATGTAGGTCGACCGAGAATGTATTGTACTCAAATGAAAGGAAGTGTCAGAGGGCAATCTAACAATCCTAACAAAAAAAAAAAGGAATTCAAAATAATATATGAAGGCCGATCAGGATAGAATTAGAACAGCAATAAAAGGTCTTTGTCAGTAGGGAACACTTTTTGCCCTTAAATTGGGGATGGACACAGGAGGACCTGCGGATCTTTAAAAATGTGGTATCCCAAGTGGTAGTTTTGAAATATGATTTTGAATGTAGATAAAAATTACAAAAAACATTAATTAGTGTGGATCTGAAGGAGACGCATAGCCCTGAATGGCTTAATCGTCACCTTCAAAATGCTTGACATTATGGGGCTCAAACAAAATCGTGCTCTATCACGATGCTGATATTATTTCAGACTCCGTTCCTAAACTCCCTTCAAACCGGCCATGTTTGCCTACTATGGCTCAAATAATAGGTATTTTATATTCCGATATCCAATTTTGAGGTCAAGTATAACTCCCCCTAAACCAATGGCAATTGGGGCTCAAATAAAACGAATTTGAGAGTAGAACACGATGATGTTATTTTTTCAGGGCTTATTGCGTTGGTGGACGCCTTACCCCACATACCCCTCAAACTGGACATATTTGTGGACTATGGCAAAAGAAGCGCAATATCTTATATATGTTTTATGGCCAAGTGCTTCAGGGACGAATTACCTCATAAACGCTCCCTAAACCACACATTTATACCGACTATATCATTACGTGGGTCAAATGTGGTTTTTGGGTGTAGAGTATGAATCTGATATCCAATTACGGGGCACAGGGTTTGGCTACTCCAATCCACCACCAAAACTAAGAGAAAAAAGTAGATCTAACCGCCTAACTTTAATGGGCGGACCCTCCCCTTACCCTATTTTCAAAAACGCCAGATCTCGGAGTGAGGCGATGTAAGCGAAACTTGGATAGTTTATAATTACTCAAAAATAAACAAAAAGCCCGCCAAACGGAAATATAGACCAATAATGACAATATGCGATTCAAATGAAAGTATTTGAGACTAGAGCACGAATCCGATCATCGCAAAATACCCCCTACCGGACATATTTACCGACCATAGCAATATAAGGCTCAAATTAAAGTTATTTGAGAGTAGAGCACAAATATGATATCCCCATTGGGGCGAAATATCTGAAAGGCCGTACCAGCACCCACAAACGGGACTTATATGCTGACCGTGACCAGTATAGAGCTAGATAAAATAAGAGAATGAAAGAAGGCGCACCGGAGCTGGCCCTGTCCAGCTAGTGTATAGATATAATATACACATTGTTTGTGCAGTTTTTATTCATTTTCGAAAGGATTATTGATATATTTTTATAAATATTAATTAAAATTGCATTTTCCACTTGGCACACTGATAGGTAATTGGTTCCGTCATGTTTCCTATGGGCAGGCCGCACCCCACAAAAAAGTGATGCCAAATTTCTCATTTCAATTCAGCGAAGATTTTCAATACGAAATATTTATAATGCAAAAATTTTTCGATACTAATTTTTTAAACAAAAATTAATTCTATTTCATATATAAATTTTGTTTTGTGACATTCCTAGTAATTTTCGAGAGGATCATTGTTCGATTTTTGTAATTTGTAATTCAAGGTTGCGTTTTTTCAGTGGCAACACCGAATGTGATTTTCTCCGTTATATATACTATGAGGTGTCAACACCCCATTAAAAAGTGTTGCCAAATTTCTCATTTCAAATCAGTTGGTAAACAAATGTGGTTAAGCGTATGGCAATGTTAACCTTTCCTTAATATTAAAAGAAAATGTAGAAGGGTCATTTCAAGATCAATCTTTTTTAAAAAATTTCATTTATTAAATTCCGCCCTGTACCAACACATTATGATAATTTTTTAAACCAATTTTGTTTTCTTTAAACAACAATATTTAAAATGTTATCTTAAAAATACGCATCTATACTTAGCCATTGTGTATGTATGCATATATTCAATATATATTTGACCAGGTAAAAAAAGCAAAAGCTGAAATGTATTTCCATAAAAAGAGTATAAAGCATTGGGTTTTGTTTACCTTAATCAGAGGTGAAAACGAGTACAAAAGGAATTACTGAAAAAATCAATGCACTAAGCACATGTTAGTGAGTGACCATGAAAACAAAGAGGGAGTATGCAAGATAGCCAAAATGCAAGAGAGAGGGAGAGTAAGGTTGAGAGATAATGTGATATATGTGAATATAACGTAAAGAACTAGATTACCTATTCTTAAAAAAGTGGTGGGGGGTTAAAAGTGGAAATTATCATGAAATATATTAGCTGGCCAGCCAATTTGGATTTTGCATGCTTAAATAGAAATTGATGTTTTTATTTTTGGTGACTTCGGTCTGAAGTACTTCGTTAAATTGTATTAATCGACCTATACATCAAAAGTCATTATACAGTTTGTTAAGACTACAAAAGTTATTTTTGTAAAAACCTTTAATCGACTGCAATAAATGAATGGTGAATTATATAATAAACTAATAAATGAGGAATTTATAATAAATTAATTAAAATTTCTACTCAATGCTGATAACGGTAAATAAGTTATGGGTAGGTTAAGCTGGAGCTACATACCACGCGAAGCACTTATGCAATCACATGCGCCCACATGCGTTCTTTGGTTTGAGTTATATACCATGCGCCTTTTGCTTTACATGATTTTCTAAAAATCAGCTTATTTATGTCATTTCCAAAGTAAATTTCAATTGAAATTTTTAATACTTTGACTTAATACTGAACTCATAAAAGTGTAATCTCTAATTTACGGACTGCAAAACAATTTTTAAATAGTTGAAATATTCAAATCATATGTTTTGCGCCCTGAAAGGCGTTCAAAGTTGAGAGTTGGATAACATATTCCGTCCGAATATGCGAAAAAGACGAAAAGAACTAACAGAATGCAAACAAAAATCTGACATCTTAATACCGTCAAACCTGACCGGCTGTTAACAGCTGTTAGCGCAAGACCACCTTTTTAAATCCGCCTTGAATACAAACCAAGCTATTTTAATTTATTTTGACATGCATGCGTAAGTACGCATAAGTGCTGCGTGAGGTATGCACCTTTAAGGCCTGGTTATGCTGTCGTAAATGTGCAGTAGAACGTGTCAGCTGTTTTGTTTTGCCATATGAAAACACGTGCAACCGATTACCGAACGTCTGTCGACTGTAACCGGAAAGTAGAATTCAGTAAAAACAAAATTTTACATTCCGTTTTCGCATCAGCTGATAAAATATTTGATGTTCGAACAATTTTCAAACCCATAAATGTATATTTAGAAAACTGATAATTCTATTCTACGATTTTTTGTGTAAGTTTAAACAATTTATTGTTGATAGAAGTAGAAATTATAAGACTATCGAAAACGGGAAATTAAATTAGCGCTATCGATCTCACTGTCCTCGAATCCGATGCCTTGCGGTCCGCCATACTGTCCACATAAATCCTGAGTTAAGAAGACGGTAAATCCCTTCCTAGAATATCTTTAGCGGCTATCGTTATGACTCAGAACTCCGTTTGAAGGAGCGTACACTCATCCGTCAGTCTCACTGACATACCGATGTTGTGTGGCTCGTAGTACACCCTGCTTCATTTCCTGACTCTATATTGGAGCCATCTGTGCTGTAACTTATATCTCCGAGTGAAAAGGACCAGCTCTATCATCCTCAATTTTGTTAAAGCCCATCTCGGCAGTGACATTTCCATGATGTCGCTGATCTTCGACGAAAATTTGTGTAATATCAGTAGTACGACGCCGTCCGCATATGCGATAATTCTCACGCCATCGCTGTTGGATTTCGCTTATCACTAGTTTCCAGAGAATCGGCGAGAATCCCTGAAGCGTTTCGTCACCCGCCTTCTGCACACACTATCTCCGAATTACGCGTTGATAGTCCTGTTAAGTAGCATACAGTCCAACGTGGCGGTGACTATCGACCCTTTTTCCTAAATGTTAAATATCCCTTCAACATTTAGGAAGGCCGCTATCGCCTATTCCTTAAGTTGGGGTGACGTCTCGACTTTTCGTACCACTACTTCGTGTAGGGCAGTCTTCTCCGTCCTGTCCTAAAGATGTGCATGAAGTTCTCCCGTGCCAGTCCCTCCCTCAACTTCATGTCTTCATTGTTAATAATATTGTTTTATTGTATGAAATGTCAAATGCTACGTTTTATAGTGAGCATAATTTCCTCTTTTCATTTACGGTACATTTACGAGAGCAAAACCAGACCTATAGAATTGAACATCATTTATACAAGGGGGTTTTAACACTAAGTGAATGAGTGTTAACACAATACGAAAGGCGTGTTAACACAATGTTTAAATTTGCTTACAGCAAACAATATTTAGATAGAAAGAAAATGGGCGAGATGTATGTGTAAGAGTGGTCAAGAATGTTATCCGTCTAAGACAGATAACCATTTTGAAAAGGACTATACAGTTAAACCTTTTTTAAACATCTGCCAGAAGGCTATAAGAGAGAACATCAGAAAAAAATGTTCAGCGGTAATTATCCCCTCCTAGTGCGGGCGACACTTGTGAGGTATTTACCTTAGGTAATCAGACGTGTACTAAGTGGTGTCCCTCTGCGATAATAAAAAGGAGGTCCCTGAATTAGGACAATAAAAAGGTGCTCCCTGAATCAGTGCTACACTCAATGCTTCTGGACATTGTGGCTATACAAATTACTGCAGCTCATGGCAGTGGAGCATGGCTTAATAAAAAAAGGTTGGCTCACCAGCAGAAAACAAAAAGTGGAATAACAAAGAAGACAACGCCTTTTGAAGATAGTCGCATAGCCTTTAAGTTTTTGTTCGTGTTTTGTTTCTCATTTAGATATATCATATCTTGAAAAATGCATTTCATTGAAATCAATTACCTCGATCTTGAATGAAATTACAAAATTAAGAAAGTGAAAACCTGTCTATTAAAAATATCACATATACATAGGAGAAATGTAGTAAAGTAAAGCGACATCCTCAATGATGAGGGCTATCAAAAACTCAAAAATTTAAGGTTAGGTCACTTGCAGAAAGCTAAAGGTGGAAAGGATCGTTGAGCATTAGGAATGTTTGTGTTTATTAAAAATGACAGAAATAGGAGAAATTTTAAGAAAATAAATATGTAAACAGAAGGAGCATTTATATACTCAATAACGAGAAATGTCAAAAATTAGAAAAAAATTGTGTGTCGGCCGACTTTCCAGCGACCCCATTTACTAAAATCCTGTGCCGTGAGGGTATTGTGTCACTCTTAACACCAAACCCGATAACCAAGTGAGCCGCTATTTGATAAAAAACACATTTTATTTTATCTTTAATTTGAAAGATATGGCAACATTAAGCAGCAATCAGTAATTAGAGTGTTCGCGTACTAAAAAATTTAACGGAAAGTCGTTCGTTTTCCTGTAAGAGAGAATGTGGGAGCGAAGAAGTTCGGACGGGCCGAATCTTATATACCCTCCACCATGGATCGCATTTGTCGAGTTCTTATCGCGGTATCTCTTTTTGGCAAACAAAGGATAAAAGAAAATAATTTCTATGCTATCGGAGCTATACCAATATAACAATTGCGTACTCTAGTGGCTCAAGAAGCCAAGATCCCAGATAGGTTAATATGACATCTATATCAGGTTATATACCGATTCGAACCATACTTAGCATAGTTATTGGAAGTCATAATGAAATACGACATGCAAAAGTCAAATCGGATAAAAATTGCGCCCTCTAATGGCTCAAGAAGTCAAGATCCATGATCGGATTATATGGCAGCTATATTAAAACATGGACCGATATGTCCCATTTACAATCCCAACTGATCTACACTAATAAGAAGTATATGTGCAAAATTTTACTCCTTCGAGAGTTAGCGTGCTTTCAAAATTAGGTGGAGGGAATAAACACATTTGGAGAGTTTCTAACTCTACCGCAAATTTTTAAATACGCAAACACACCTAATATTATGCAGCAATCGGTAAACAAATACCGTTTTTGCTTGTTTTTCTTTCGAGACGAGCTCAATTATCGGAAATTTTTTGCAATGGAAAAGGAAAGCCAGAGATCGCAACATACACCAACCGCTATGGGACGCGTTTTGTCATTTGGTTGAAGGCTTCAAGGGCCATACCTTGGTATGTTGTACTTACGTCGAATTTATTGTGAAAACCCCTCTATGATATAAAAACCACATTAACCACGCTCGACAACAGGTTGGGTTTAAACACCAGCCTATGCCACCTTTCAGGCTTGGGTATCAATACTACCCTATGCCTCGTGCCAGACATAGGTATAAGCAAGTCATATTATCTAAGGTAGTGTACAGCAAACAGCTGAGCAAAATATTTTTCCTGCCAACGTGTTTTTGTTGTGTGTATGTGCATTATAGTTAAGAACCATCGCACACAAAAACAACATAAAATGGCGCAAAGTAGTTAAATACTGAAAATCAGAGTTGCCCTACTCACTGATTTTGTCAGCTAGACACTCAATATTTGCTGTTGGGCACCTGTTCCTACTTGTAAATGAATATATCAAGGGTATATATACCGCAGCGCAGAGGTTAGCATGCCCGCCTATGACGCTGAACGTGACCATCAGAAAATATTTTCAGCGGTGGTTTTTCCCCTTCTAATGCTGGCAACATTTGTGAGGTACTATGCCATGTAAAACTTCTCTCCAAGAGGTGTTGCACTGCGGCACGCCGTTCGGACTCGGCTACAAAAAGGAGGCACCATAGCATTGAACTTAAACTTGAATCGGACTGCACTCATTGATATGTGAGAAGTTTGCCCCTGTTCCGTAGTGGAATGTTCATGGGCAAAATTTGCAATTTGCAATATATATAACCTGACCTCCTGCTATGCCTGGGTAAATACTACCTATGCCAATTGGCAATCTTGGGTAAATACTAACTATGTCTATTGCTAACTTAGAAAGATTACTCTTTTCCAACATTATCTCCCTCTTTAGTTCGCTTCACTTTTTCCACGTTACCTATTGAGCCCAACGTGACGCATAGATTAACATGTCAATATATGGCGCTGAATGCCGGGCATTAGTTATCCCCCTTACTAATGCTGACGTTATTTTGGAAGTATATACTTCTCTATTAGCTTTCACTTATGTGTTTCTCATCACTTCCTTTCACCTTTAACCATAACCGTACGACACTAAGACAGATAACCTCCAAAGTGTTCCCCTTACCCCACAATGTTATAGTCAGGGGCAAATTATTTAAATAGACAGATAACACAAAAAAACAAGCCGATTAATTCTGACATATATATGGAGTTCTTTCCCTACTAGATGATCGATTTATCACACTCTTTGAACTCTAAAAGTGAAGGCAAACATTTAATTAGAACCTTGTACACTGTCCTATATACAACAATATGTACATAGTAATCAGATCCCAGAATAATCGTTCACATTTTTATGACACGTTTTACGTTTTTAATACACAAAAAACCAGTATCATATCATATCGATTGCATGTGTTAAGTGAGTGCGACAATGTTCGCCTTTAATCAATGGCGATTAGCTGCTGAACGTTGGCTGAAATAGAGTTCCCCATATATATCCCATATAAAGTACTTGTCCATATGTATTAATAATTTATATATATATATATATAAAATTTTTAGCTATATTCTTATACCTATGGAGCATGGGGCGGTTGTTATTCAAGTGCTTGGACTATTCGAATAACAATTGGCGATATTAGTTTATTAGTGTCGTATGAAGAAAGAAAAAATAGCCATGGGTGCAGACAGCAAGCGCCGCCATATGTACATACTTAGTTTAATTAACATTGTTTTTCGATTCTGAAGCGAAAATATTTACATTTTGCGAACATGTCAAATGATAGCGTAAGAGGATTTTATTTCAATTTGGTGCAATTGTGTTTTTGTTATTGACACTCAGGATTCACATGGATCACTTAAAGAAAGTTACGTCGCTTGTCGAAGCGAAAAAAGTGTAAAGGCCCCATGAACATTGAGTCAAAATGTGCCGATTCAAAATGACACAAATAAGAGTAAAGGTGGAGTTACATACTATGCGCGCGCATTAAAAATACAACTCTGCAAACAAATCCAAAAGCGCAAGTAAAGCGCAAACGTTAAACAATTTTTAACTTTCGATGCCTAAAAACACAATCATCAATGTTGAGAATTCTTAACTTTTAGCCTAATTGTGGGAAGTGGTGCTAATGCACATCCCCATATATGGGAAAGTTCAGATTCCAACGAAAGGGTTGAGCTGCTTATTGATTATAAGTTGCAATCTGGCGATTTGTAATAAAGGAGATGAACCTATCTTTATTACCAGGAATAGGCAGGAGGTACTAGGTATTACCTTAGTATCGGAAGATATAAGTGGAAGAATATGCGACTGGGAAGTGTTGGATGACCACAGCTTCTCTGATCATCGTTATATTAGTTTCCCTCGGCTAAACAGAAGAAAGGCGGATTGGGATACATTTCGGCACAAATTCTGCACGTCTTTCCCTTCTAGACCAGAAAAGGAAGTGGAAACTACGGAGGATATAGACATAGTGGGCAAGCGGATCACGAAGGCCCTGAATGACTCGCTCGTATCAGCATGCCCTTGTGCCAAGCTAAGTGGCAAACTGCGACCGCCATGTTGGACCCCAGAGCTGGTTGGTCTAAGAAAGGACTGCAGAAAACTCTTCAACAGAGCAAAAGCCACAAGAGCACCACACGATTGGGACATCTATAAGACAAAAGTCGGAGAATGTATGGACAATGTCTAGTGAGGAAACACTAGAACTACTCGTTGATACATATTTCCCGGGAAATTCTCCAACGGACAACGTGGCGCCAGAAGAGGTTGTCACTGGTAGGCATGCGTCGGAGGCTATTGTGTCTGAGCCAAAAATTGTTTGGTCGATAAGAAGTTTGGACTCCTTTAAGTCGCCAGGCCCTGATGATGTATCACCGGTTGAATTACAAGCTGTGTCTGATAGACTGATTCCCGGGCTTAGGGAGATATACTCTGCTTGTATCAGAAAGCCATATGTACCTGTGGGATGGAGGGACGCTAAGGTCATTTTCATTCCGAAGGCAGGAAAACCCTACGACACGAAGGGGAAAGATTTTCGTCCTATTAGTTTGTCATCCTTTATGATGAAGACCCTTGAGAGATTGATAGAAATATATCTTAGGGCAAAGATCCCTGCAAATTCTGAAACAGAATTTGCACTAAAACTTTGGGTTTAACCAAACAGATTCCCAATTTAAGCCTTGGTTGAACTACGATTAAGTTGGTAAGGTTCTCTGTACTAGATGAAAATTTGGAAATAAATTTTGGACAAAGAAGGGAATTTTAAACAAGCTGAGAACTTGGGTTGCTTTTGTATAGCGCCATGCCCAATCGCTGCATTCGTCGTGAATACTTACATGGATTAAATTAGACCAATAATAAGCAAGATGAAGCTTTAATTTCCCAATCGTCAACGACCAAATCCAGAAAAAGAAAATTTGTCTTGAGTGGAACTCGCTCCTCAAAAAAAAAGGAAGAAGAATATGGTATTTATCGCTATAATGTGAAATAAACGACCCATTTTTTCTTAAAACGATTACAATTCTGACGTCAATCTATTACATTAAATTTGGACAGTGAATTCAAGATTGTTTTTATAATTCAGGTTTTAGTTCAAAACTATTTTTACTCTCAATTTTTATTAGTTTTGACCACACTATATATAGACTATATAATACCCTACTCCACCCAAACTACCTACTACTATTAAGCAAAGGCGAGAGCATGTAAAATTAATTCGTAACCAAATTGTGGCTACCATAGCCATGTCTGATGAATGATATACAGTGTCACAGATGTGTCTTCATACCTTTTCATAAATTGCAGTCACGTTACCTGACAAATACATAGTAAGTTAAAAATTAACCTAAAAATGTTTACTATTTATGGCACTGAGAACCATGGTAAACAATTTAAGCAACAAAAATCATTTGGCGATACAAATTTTCGTAAAAAAATTTCGTTTTGTAAAATGTATTTTTTTTAATGGGGTATGTAGACTTTTAAGTGCTACTGTACATGGGAGCTATAACTAAAACTGCACCGATTTCGATGATGCAACATTTTGTAAAGATCGGACCAAAATTGTGGCAACTACCGCCAGAATAGTTATATCGTATGAAAGATACTTATGGGAGCTATATCTAAAACTGGAGCGATTTCGATGACATTTTGTGCACACATTGAAATATCAAATCAAACAACTTATGCGCGATTTTGTAAATATTGGATCAAAATTGTGGCTACAGTGTAGCACCAATAGGGCAAATCGGATGAAAGATATATAAGCGAGCTACATCTGGACCGGTTTATTTCCAAAATCAATAACTGTCATCCTTGGGCCAAAACAATTACATGTGCAAAATTTGGTGGTAATCGGGCAATAAATTCGACCCGAACCTTGATTACAACAATATAAGGACAGACAAAGGGACAAAGCTTAATCGAATCAGAAAATAATTTTAAGCCTATCGGTATTCTACTTCGCTCGTCTCCATCTTAGCGTTGCAAACAAATGCACATATTTATAACACCCTGTTCCACAGTTGTGGTGTAGGGTATTAAAAGGATTATGAGAAAATATTTCACAGTTCGCACCTCAAACGAAATTTTCGGTTGCAGCCAAAACATTTATATCTCCACTGGAAAACAGTTGTGTAGACTAAAATGTGGCGACAAACATCGATTTATAATTTTGCCCATTTGTAACTAAAATTTATGGTAACGAAATGTTCGTCCTTTACGACAGACAAAAAAAAAAGATATTAACTTTCGTTAACACTCCATTTATCAACAAAAGACAACTACAATTAGTTCAACTACTTGGGATGGTTCTTTTGTTGTCAAACTATCAATAGTTTTACATAAACGTGGAAAAAATTGTATTTAGTATCAATTTTCCAAAATAAACTCCAAGTATTGCCTACCTTTATTTTTTGACGGACGTCGGCGCTTTTAACACCAATTTAGTTTGCGGTCATTGTTTTCAGATAAGTAGTGATGGGTTTCTACCGGGTAATTACCCAACGCTTGGGTATTTATTGGGTAAATACCTTTTTTGGGTATTTATAATTTTGCCGAGAATTAAATAAATAATAAAAAAGCATTTTCCAAACAATTTTTGCTGATTTCGTATGCTTTGTATATAAACCTGATCTTCTGATCTCATAAAATCGGATTTTTCTTATATATAGCCACTATATAGACCGATCTCCAGACTTAAAGTCTTGAGGCAATAAATTGGTAATTTTTCATCCGATAACGATGAAATTTGGCACAGTGAATTCTGGTAGACCCTACCCATTTCTGTGGAGTGTGGTTCAGATCGGACTATATTTGGATATAGTTGCCCTTAGAACGATCGCTTGATCTCCCGATATATGGCATTGAGGCCATAAAATATCAATTTTTACCCGAATTCGATCAAATTTGGCACAGTGTGTTCTGGTAGACCCCTATCAATTCCTGTCAAATGTGGTTCAGATCGGACCATATTTGGATATAGCTGCCATATAGACCGATTTCCCGATATAGTGTAATGAGCCTTTAAAAGAAGTAGTTTTCATCAGATTTCACTGAAATTTGGCACAGCGAGTTCTGATACCCCTTTAAACCTTTTTGTTAAATATCGTCCAGATCGGACCATATTTGGATATAGCTGTCATCAATTTATTGCCTTAAGACTTTAAGTCTGGCTTTATAGACCTAAAATTCGATTTTATGTAATCAGAAGATAAGGTTTATATACAAAGAATACGAAATTATCAAAAATTGTTTGGAAAATATTTTTATACCCAAGATATCTGCAAAATTAGAAATACCCAGCTTTTGGGTATAAATGGGTAAATACCCAATTTACGGGGTAAATACCTTTTGTGTATTTACCCATCGCCTATCTCTACAGATAAATGTTGTAATTTTTTGAAATTCCATTTACTGGTTCAATCTAATTAAAATGCAGTCTATTAAAATGAAGTTTGAGTTGATGGCCATACTAGCTAATTGCACATTTCTTTCTTTATTATTAAATAAATAAATAAAATGACGTTTTTACATTAAAAGCTTAAACTACGTTTACGCAAGAATTCAATTCCACTTGATTTGTACAAATCTTCTAAACCATTTTACACTATGTTTGAAGCGTTTTCGAGTTCGAATTACCCATTTAAGTTGACATCTCTGTTTACAGTATTTTTATTGTGGCCAGAATTTTTATTTGAGGGTCATATTGTGAATTTTCGGATTTATTTCCTATGTAGGAAACAAAATCCCTCCTAATCTTTAAAACACATGCCTCACCTTCTGGCAAACGTACTTCATGCAATATGCACAATATCACAAAACGCATGTTCTTGTGTTTGGTCCCACAGTTTTTTTTCTTTTTTTACGGGAAGAACCTTTTTATAACTCTTTACTAAGAAGATCGTTACAAAAAACGCGAGATTTCCAAAATCTTCTTTCCACTCTTGACTTGCTTCTAGTGTAAACATGGTATAATTCACATGGATGTTAATTTCGTCTGGGTAGTATCTTAAATCTATGATGTAAGGTGTGATCATGGATTTTAACTACCCCATAAAGTATCATAAGTCTAACAATTCTCTAATTTTCCTTGTTAATATTTGTAGCACTTGTAACAACTCTTCTGGATAAATATTACAGCAATAGAAAAGAAAAGTTTACATAACGTATAAACAATACTTGTTGTTGTAAAATGATATCAAGTTCAACCAGACTGTATCAAGGACACTTGAGATAGTTCGTAATAACAGTAATCAACAAGTTTTAGATAAAAAAAATTCCCATCTTAACTTAATTGTCAGCTAGAAATGTTACTGAAACTAAAACAGAATTTAAAAGCCATTACTCATTGCTATTGTAGAAAGTGCAAAGTATTTCAGTAAGCATGAAATATTTTCAAAAATATGACCTCGATTACTCAAACAATGAAAACCTAAACTCATAACAATGTTGTTCACACCCATCAAAAAATAAAAGCCCAGTGTCTTAAACAATAGGACCGCAATATTTTCAAATATGTACAATATCTATGTATATTTGTCTACTATATTAATAGACAAACGAAGATTATGAAAAATAAGAAATACCTACAATAGGTATGGAGAATTGGTCACAACATACATACATACCCATTCATATAACTTTTGTTGTGTCCAAGAATATGACTCTCTCTCTCTCTCATTCTAGGTAATACAAGGCATTACTAACAACAAAGCTGTTCCTATTAATGCTTAAGCAACTGAAAACTAAAATCACGGCCAATGTCAAGATAATGAAATACATAACACCAATGGCTGGCTACTACAAACCACGTTTGACGGTATTGTTTGTCTTTTATATATATACATATGTATATATTTTTTGGAGTTATCTAACCATAACCTTATTATACAACGATTTATGCAATATTTTAAAGATGAAAATATTCAAATATATGGTTAATATTCTTTAGGTGAGTGTAGAAAAAATCTACGTATGTGCCATGCATTTAAAGAACAGCTGTTTCGTTTGGTGTCAACGATTTATTGGAAAATTAATGAACTATTGCCATTGTAAAAAAAACTGGCAAAAATCCGCATTCCCTCTTCAAGCAATGGGGCAAATATTCATTTCTGGAAGGAAGACTATTCTTCTAATAACGTCATATTTATTGTCAAAGTTTAAAGCATATAAAAATGTTTCCAATATTTACAGCTGGCGAAAAGTATAAACAAGCAAAATGACATTTCAAGGATGGTAAGGTCAATGCTCGAAGATTTATACAAAATAAAATAGTCTAGAATGATATAAAGTACAACAACCTATAAACAATAAAAAAAGCAGAGAAACAAAATTATCGAAAGAGAAGATGAAGAAAATGTAGCAGCAAAGTGGGTAACAAAAATTTGACTATGCCAAGAGAATGCCTGAATCAGCAATTTGAAATTCTGATAACACATAGAAGTAATAGTTTTGGAGATACCAGCATTTTAAGTTTTTTACATGAAAATGTTTTGTTTGGAGTAATCGTTATGTACTTCATCAAATTTGCATCTAAATCACAGCAAAGCAAGGCAGCCGTTAATATTCGCGAATGACTATGGTTTCGTTTCGCTGGCTAATGTGAAATATTTGTGAAATGAGGTGACCCGTATGATAGATTTCACCAAAAAAACTGTGAAACCAATTCACTAAAAATTTTATGATGAAAGCATATGCCTTTAAATCAAAAACAACTCTTGAATAACCACTTTTGGGTTGTTTTTTTATTTGTGTCATAAGTTTTTAGGTTAAAAAATCACTTCATTGTGCGCTAAACTTTGATTGAGATGTCACTTGTTGTCAAAAATTTTGGGATTGATTTTATCAGCCGATCTGCTATGTTCGAAATTTCCAAAAAAAAAAATAAAACAAATTACAAGTCCAAGGTTTTCTTCTTCTTTCTATCTTTTGTCTACCTTTGTTTCTGCAAGTTGTATGAATTTGCAGACAAAACATATGTATGTTTTATTTTTTCGAACTATGACTTCGAAAAAAATTATTTCGTGTGAATTGGCGGTCACCTAAATATTTGTTTGGTGAAACGAATGTGAAAAGGGAAAACTATTTTTGACGAAATCAAGGTCACATCGGATTATAAAAAGTATCAAAGATGTTTAATTTATTATGACAATAGATAATCTTAACAATTTGAAAAAGTTTGGTTTTTAAAGCTGAGACTTTGGTCACTTGCGAAAACACAAAGTGGATAGGCCCCATTAACATCATTAGGGATGTCAAATCTGCCGATTGAAAATAGGAGAAAACGGAAACAAAGCATGTATGTAAAAAAGGGGACATTTTGACATCCTCAATGCTAAGTACTGCCAAAAATTAAAAAAAAAATATGTCGACTGATCGTTTGGCTTAACCTTATACATTGAATCCTGAGATGAGCCTAGCAATATGAAATTTCCCGTAAACAGTTTGGAAGATACAAGCATTTTAAGTTATTAACATGGAAATTAGTTTTCATGTACTCCATCTGAATCACAAGAAATCATCAGGAACCTGAACTAGAATTTCCTTACGAATAACATAATAACAAGCAAGTTGGGACTACGAAAAAATACACGGCAAGAAACTTTAAATAAAACGGTCTTACAACTAGACAATCATTTGAGATTCTGAATTTTCAATGTTCATAGACAAGAAAATGTAAAAAAAGTGGAGGAGATATGTAAATAAATCAACTTTGAAAATTCATAAGCACGAAGAGCGATTAGATTTTTTTTTGTGAAAGCGAAAACTCAAATTGAAAGAATTCTAAGCAAAAAACGAATATAATTTTTTCTGCGTTTTCCAGATAAAAGTTTCCCTTCAAAAAATAAATTCGGGGGTTAGATGTACTTCAAAGTAGACAAGTAAAAAAAATGGAAAAACCTCTCGAATTCCCAAAATGCGAGATCCCTCATTCGTACTTATGATTTTTTTTACTTCATTTGTCCCCTAAGCACAAGCAAAAAATTTTTTGTCACAAACAATATTTGTGGCTTCCACAGCCAATTTACAAAAAATGGTGATATGGAACGCTTTTTTTGAAATGGGTATTTTTGTGAAAAAATTTGGGCCGAATTTACTTTTGGTGTTTTAGGGACAATTTTTTCTCCGTTTTGCAGATATCTTTACTCGTTTTTTTTCTAAGAATTCTTTCAATTCGAGTTTTCGTTTTAAAAACAACTTTAAATCGTACTTCATGCGCACGAATTTTCAAAGTTGATTTATTAAAATATCTCTTCACAGGTTATTTTAGTTTTTCGTTTTTCCTCGTCTAAGCACATTGAAAATTCAGAATCTCAAATAATTTTCTAGGTGTAAGATATTTTTATTTAAAGTTGGTTTAGGCGCCCCGTGTATACCAAAAGGCTTTAAAGATTTGACTTTGGGGAAACAACAATTAAATTAGCAATTTAAAACTATAAGAGCTCATAAAGTTCAAATCCGGTATCGTATACGCCCCTAAGTGCAGAAGGCTGTATGTTGCGAAAGCCGGGCATTGACATATGAGATATTCCAACGACTCTAGGTAAGGGAGTTCCAATGCCACAACATCTTCGCTGATACTTGCCGCATCATCTTCTCTGTCACTTATTGTGTAAAGTGCGCCCGCAGTACTGTGTGATTCGAATCCTGACGAGAACATTGGAAAATTTTTCTGCAGTGGTTATTCCCTCCTAACATATGTGTGGTGACATATGTGAGTACTGTAGCATTTGGTAAAAAAACATAACGTAAAAATTCTCCGCAAAGAGGTGTCGCACTGCGGCACGCCGTTCGGACTCGGCCGATTTCGATGAACAACAATGTCGGATAAAGCTGTCTCCATATTTACTACCCGTTTCCGCCGTTGCAGGAATTGTATGTAGCTGCCATATAGCCTGATCTTCCGATTGAGGGCAACCGGACAAAACCCGAATTTTTACCCTGCATTTGCAAATTTGGTGCAGATCCCTTGACTCTTGTACCAGTTGTAGTCAATAGCAGAACTTATTAAATTTTTTCTCCGATATTTGAAACCGTTTGATGTTTATTTATTTGGTATTTACATACAACAAGACAAGAAAAATCTTATAATTAAAGTATGAGAGATATTAACAGCATCAAAGAATTGGCTGAGGAAAATATAAAAAAAAATTGAGTGAAAAAAAAATATACAGACCCCTTTAACAGTATTAGACTCCCGACGTCCGAGCAGAGTACGTTTGGTTTGGAAGGAACCTACCAGAAACGGTAATGATACCGAAACCCACACTGATATTCTTCCTCTCAATAATACCTTTGTCCTTTTACAAACAAATTTTTTGCGTGACAGACGGACGTGCGCGAAAATCAAATGAACAATGAAAAGTCTAGAAGACAATATCAAATGATAATTCGCGTTGTTGTCATCTGATTTAATTAAGCTTGGTTTTATTTACTTCTGTAGATGGCGCTATGAATGTAGTGTGGTTAAAGAGCAGTTGGTGCCGCTTCAACAGTCTCCATAGGATTTTCGTCGGCCTACCGTTTCACTGTTCTACATAAGCGTTCGTCGCCCACGCGTTTAACTCGAACTGTTTTTTCAATTTACCAATTTAGTTACCAATTTTATGAACGGTAGTGCTCAGGGCCTCTTCGTCTGCCTTTTCATTCCCCATTACACCGATATGGCTCGGTACTCCAACGATACGGATTGTGCATTCTTAGAGGCGTTTATTTCTTTCTTACACTCCAAAACTATCCGTGACCTTACCGTCCTGGTTCTTGCAGCCCTGATGACGTAAAGAAGTACAAACTCGCGTTAAACTATACCACCTCATACCGTGAACACCTGGATTTCCGCCGGCAGGCCGTAATTTTTTTTCTTAATCAAACTGTATGTCTATAGGTCGCATATTTAGCCTTAGAATTTCCTAGTCTTTTGGGCCTCGTACTATAGGTACTGATTTTACGTGGAAATACGTATAGCTGTAACAGTTTTATCCTTTTAGCGGTTAATGGTCTTCGTCTGTTCAAGTGGAGTGGCAGATCTAGAGCTGGAGAATAGGCTTAGATTGAACACCAAACAACAACTGAGTTGGTGATATCAGGCCTTAGGATTTTGCCTGCTACTGAAACCTCGATTAGTGTAGGCTGTTCTAAGCTACATTAGTCAACAAACGACTGGTCTGCAGCGGCTTTTCATAAAGACAACTGGTTTGAGGACAAGACCTATCCAATATCGTTTTCGCATGCCTGCTATTTGCCTAGGCCATCGACCTTCTCTGGCAAAAATATAGGCCTCAGCAGAGTTGGCAACATAAAAGGCGTCTTAATGTCAGTATTATTTGGAGGCGAGGAAGACTCCCTTAATTATGCTCAGACAAAAGTAGCACCAAATGGTTCATTTTCTAATCTGGCGACGGTACAGCAGCAATCCCAAAGATTTTGTGCACATTCCATCCCCAGGAGATCTAAGGCGAACAATAGTAACGTGGGTCCAAGTACCTTTGCTAATGCGCCATGGACAGTTCGGCGGCTGCCTACCTAGAAACATGTAGAGTCTGATAGTCTATGGACAGTGATTGTTAAACTGCGACGTCTTTACGAAACTGCCAGATCTATCTCCTGATTTGAATTGGCTATGACAGAACATTTGTCCTATTTGCTGAATGTAGAATAGCGTTTCAAGCACCCCGATCTTCAGCGCTCCTTCTAAAATCTCTGACACCAAGTTTCGAGGTGTCTCCCACCACTTGATTTTTCCATCGGGCTCTGAGTCGTCCCGGTTTGCGTGTACCACCGTGATCGCCTTCAAAAGACTTCTTTGATAGGTCTTCTTCATCCATTCTGAGAACCTATGACCTAGCCAATGCTATCGTTGTCATATAGCTCGTGGTTCATATCATCAGCTCGGATAATATCAACAACCACAAAGCCCTGTAAACCCGAGCAGATAAAGAAAATGGAGAAAGTTGGCAACTTCAACTATGAGATCATCACCACTAAGTTTTGAAATAAAACGAAGGATATGTTGCCTAACAGATGCTATTTTAGACTGCGCATGCAGATGAAGAGCAAAACCACCTCTCGACAGACAAAAATTACACAATACAAAACACTGATATTGCCTGTGCTGTTATATGGCTCCGAAGCATGGGTACTTGCGAAAGCAGATAAGGTAGTACTTGGAGTGTTTGAGTGAAATATCTTTCGTAAAATATATGTACCAGTTTGCGTTAATGTAGAATATAGGCGTCGTAGGAACCACGGGCGGTATGACGACGACAACATAGGCTACGTTATGTTGTCAGAATGGATGAAGAAGCTCCAGCAAAGAAGTCTTTTGAAGGCGACCATAAAAGAAAACGCAAAAGGGAGCACCAAAACTCCAATAGACTGACCAAGTGGAGAATGACATTTCAAAACTGGGTGTCAGAAATTGTAGAAAAAGCACAGAAGATCGAGGTGCTTGGGCATCTTTTCTTAGTTTGGCTAGAGGAATGAATTTTTTGTAATGACCAATTAAAGTAAAGTAAGTTTATTTCAAAACTGGTGTAATTTGTTTCGGTTATGGTTACTGTGTAGTTCTCAACTTTCTCCATTTTCTTTATCTGCTCGGATTTACAGGAATTTGTGGGAGTTGATATCATCCACTTTTTTATCTCCACTTACTGCCAAACCCATTTACATTGATTCGCTTAAAGTTAATGTTTCTTAATCTTTTGAAAAAAAAAGTAATTTTCAAAATTTTCGTTTCGTCCTGGTTCCTTATAGAATCACATTAGGTGTGGAGGCTTCAATGGCCATACATATCTTCGTTTTTTTTTTCAACGCCTGTGTTTTTCGTTGTAATGATGAATTTTTTTTTAAATTTTTCAACTCAACAATCAAATCAACAAAATCCCATATTGTACAGGCATCATAAATCTTTATCTCACGTACAAAACCAATAATTTTTAGCATTGCCATATTGTCACAAATAAATACATTAAATATTAAAGAAGATGGCTACAGATGTTTTTCTAACCACGCCACCTGCTCTTACATTTCGACATAAATCACTATTAGTTGAAAAACAAACTTGAGCTTGTAAAACGAGAAAATGCAAAACAAATAAAAAACAACACATTTTTTCTCCTTCTAAATGTAATTAAAAAGCAAACAAATGACTAGACTACAAATGTAAATCGTACAGTTGCTCTTACAAGTTTCCTGTAATGCAAAACCAACTGGTTTTTGATTGCTACGTCTTGCTGAGGCGACGAGCACACAGCACACAGCACAAACTGCATTTTCTATCGTATTTATCCCATAAATGCTATTGATTTCCAGTTCAGTTGTTTTAATTGTTATATTGAAATCTTTTCTCTTTTTGCCAAGTGCCACGAGCTAGTCTTACAAATATAGACACAGGTGAAAAAAGAAAGAAAAAACCACTTAAAATGGCTAGCCTCTTTTTAATGCATTTTCATTATCAGCAGATTATGACATCCGTCGGAGCAGAAAATATTCTTATCAATAATAATGTGTTATTTTCCCTAGTGTAAACTGTCTTCATTCTTATGAATATTTTAATGCCTTGAATTAAAAGTAAGGAAAAATTCCATGGAAAATTATTGTCGTGTGTCTCTAGGGAAATTAATGTAAGTCCTTAATAAAGCCTTGAAAAGTAATTCCATCAAATTGTAAATCATTTTTTTATATGAAAGAAAATATAATAAATCTTTAAATTTAATAACATAATTTGCTAACAGCATTCATAACAATCTGAGGTTTTATATTAAATAAATATTATATAAAACAAGTGTTGTAATGAAAGAGAAAAAAAAACTGAGGGCAATCTTTATTAAGGTTAATCTGGTCCAATTGACTCAAGGAAAGTTCCTATCCTAAGAGAAGTTCTCTGATCTATTTGACTTAGAAAAAGTCTCTACCATTAGAGATGATGTTCTTTATGCTTTGTTTTCTGTCACAGAAGTTACACAGGAGAATATTTCTTTTTGTATGGGAGAGACATGCATTTTAAGTTATTGAAAACATAAAAGAAAACCCCCTTAGGACTCTGGAGTCTCTAGAAACTTTGAGGAGAGGGAACAACATAACATCTAACGAGTATGACTCGGACTAGCAACCAAAAAGTGTTTCTGCAAGTACATTTAGATACTATAGTGTATCCCTTGACAACACTGTGTGTTGCAATTTATGTAAATAATATTTTAATTACAATTCCTCTGTGTCGACTTGAATGAATCAATTAGTTAATGTAACATTTTTTTTTTTAATTTCTATTCAATAACAATATTGTTGTCCACATGTTTTTGCTATTAAGTCGGCTTTATGATTATTCAACGATAATTTTATGAATTATGAATTTTTATTATGAATATTATATAATAACCGCCTCCGAGGCGCCATAAAAGTTTTAAGAAAAGAAGCTTTAGTTACAGCCAACTGGTGTTATTGTTGGCACAATTATTCTCCTTTATTATGTTACTATTGTACCACGTGCGAAGGTTCCAATAACTATATTGACAGCTTACAAGTGCCCTATGTGTAAATTTAGGTAAAGGTCTTAACTTCAAGCAAAGAGGATTGAAATAACGGAAATGTTTGTGCTCTCAAAATTTGACAGCAAATATCAAGCTTATAGATGTCGGTAATTATTTTATTTTTCTTCAAAGCAAGCAGTTCTGCCAAAAAAATTGAAAACAAAAATCCAATTTACAGCAAAAAGAAAAGAAATAAAATAAAGAAATATACGTGCATTACGTCATAGTTTCCTTTACGACAAGGAAAATAATGCATATTATGAAAATGCAAACTGCATGCCATTGAGAGCAGAATTCGGCTAGCTGCATGTTCTTAGATAATTCTCGTTTATCTATATTCACATGCGCCACCAACCAGTCAATGTGCGAAGTTCAAATTCCTTATCAATATATATAACTAGCCGAACCGGGCCCGCTCCGCTGCGCCTTCTTTAACTCTCTAATATCATGTAGGGTTGGGACACTTCGCCCTGAATGTGTGTTCGAATTCGTGCCACTGTAGCCTATGTCTGCCTATAACGCTGAATGCCTGCGTTAAAATCCTGGCGATAACATCGGACAAAATTTAAAGCGGTGGTGATCCCTTCTTAATGCTGGCGAGATTTGACATGCATGGCCATGTAAAAAAAGAGGTGTCGCACTGCGGCACGCCATTCGGACTCGGCTATAAAAAAGTCCCTCATCATTGAGTTTAAACTTGAAACGGAAAGATTTCATTAAAGTGTGCCCCTCTCGGTTCCTGGGTAAATTTTTACTCCACTCTCAAATATTTTTCTTTTGAGTCCTATATTATCGTCTGGTAAATATTTCCGGTTTAGAGAGACACTTGGCCCTTAAAGTAAATATACGCTCCGTGCACTACTTTCAAATACATTTTATATGATCCCCATAATGGCATATCGGTAAATAAATTCTGTTTGAGGGTGGGATGGACTCCTTGGACTTTGTTACGCAAATGAGGATAAATTTCCCGAAAATCAATAAATTTAGACATAAAATAGCTTTATGTAATAGGGAGGTGTTTTCGGGTAGAGCAGTTCCTCAAACACATGGCTCTTCAATTTTTTTCTCTCAAGCACCTTTTGTTTGATCTGTATATTATCGTGATTGGTCTATATACCCATCTGACGTGTTTTGGATAGCCCCGAGGCACCCGACCCCAACAATAGAAACCATGTTTGAGAGTGCAAAACAAATTTCGAACAAACCACATTACCAATCTCCGAGATCTGGTGGTTTTGAAAATTAAGAAAATTTCGACTCAAATATGGATATCAAATTCGTGCTGCACTCCCAAATCTTTTAATATGAGCCCTATATTGCCATGGTCAGTAAACATGAAATGTTTGGAGAGTGTTTTGGGTCTGGGGCGGCCACCGGTACTTCGCCCTGAAAATAGATATCAAACTCGTTCCTTACTCCCAAATACTACCTTACTCATATTGCCATAATCGGAAATAAAGTTCAGTTAAGGGGGCGTTGTAGGTCGTACCCCCAAACACTTGGCTCCAAAATTGGTAGTCAAATTCGTATTCTATTTTCCAATACCTTTCATTTGATACCCATATTGTCCCGAACGGTCCACTTTTGATTTTGGGTGGTGTTTTTGGGCAAAGGGGGAGGGTCCGCCCCCTTCCGGAATCGACAAACTATAAAGCCTATTTCTCCTTCCTGACCATATTCGCAATCTACTCCCGAATACTTTTCATTTGAGTCCCATATTGTCATGATCGTCCAAAAAACCTATTGTAGGGGGTTTTGAGGTTGGGGTGGCCCCCCAGTTACTTGGACCCAATTTTTAATACAAAATTTGTTCTCTATTCCTGAATACCTTTCATTTGAGTCCCATATTGTCCCGATCGGTCCCCTTTTATTTTTAGGTAGTACTTTTGGGGTAAGGGGGAGGGTCCGCCCCCCTTTCGATATCAAAAAATTTCAAGGTAATCGGTTCAGCCGTTTTCGAGGCTATACAGAACAAACCGGAATTTTTAAAATTTTGGCTGTGTGTCGAATGGTAGCAAAGTTGTAGGGATAGTAAAAATGTGATGTTAAATGTGGTGAATCATTTTTGAGTAGCTCAGGGACTAGTAAGATTTTTGACAGCACAGCAAATTTTGACGTTTCATTAAACAAAGTCCCACGTCAATAATTGTAAATTCATTTGCGTTTTGGTAACCAACTTGCGTGCGGCATAACGCCTACATTGTGGGCAGACGTCACTAAATTTAAAGGACTTATATGGCATAAAATAAGTAAAATTATTGTTTATTATCATGGACAACGAGATTCTAAAAGGTTGTTATTCAATAATAATGGACAAAAGTACAGTTTTGTGTTTGCAATTTAATGAAATGATGGCGCCGCCGTTCAGTGATTTTCATACAACGGCGTTAAAAGTTTGTTTACCTCATGACATAATTACATAAACAGCTGAGTACAATTTTTTCTCGCGAAGTGCACTATCTATCAACGAGTTTTGGTTGTGTGTGTGTATTATATTGTTCGTTGTTAAACAACGAAAAATGGTGCGAACTAGTTACATACACAAAATTCAAGTTGCACTAACCACTGATTTTGACAGATAGTGTACTCAATATTTTATTGTTGGGCTACTGCCACTACCTGTAAATGAATATATGTTGGTTAACCTAGCAGAGTTTCGTTCATCATTTTGCTGTAAGCAATAGAAAAAAATGGAAGAAAATTAGTATTTAAAATAACTTTACTTGTCTTACTCGCCGTGTTTTCCTCTTTTTCAAAGCAAGACCTAAAATATCTCCATATTACAACGTTCCATTTGTAATATAACTGTTTTTTAATTATTATTTTTTTGTCTTTTCCTTTATAATTATGTGGCGCGCACATCTTGTTTACTTTTGATTTTTGACAAACGTCAAAATTTTTTAGTGTTAGAAAAAATTGTCGATTGGCACAGAAAATTAATTTTTTTTCTCACCAGTGTAAAAAACAGGAAATAGGATACTGCTATAATTCGACACACGCTCTTTATTGTTAATAGTTAAGGTTTAGGTTGAATGGGTAACTCACAATGAAAAGGTTAGTTCATTCGGTGGCCAGTCTGAACCATTGTTTGTGAAAAGAAAAGTGAGAAATATGTGAAAATATAATAAGAAAGTACATGGAAAGAGTACAGAGCAAGCGTCTGTCCGACGCCATCGTATGCCCTAACCCATGTTAGCACAATGTCGTGAAAACGGAGTATATTCAGGGGTACCAACCACTCCGCCACGTCATACTGTACACTTAAATCCTGGATTTTGTAGACTGTAAATCCCCTCCCAGGATTTCTATTGCGAATATCATTATGGCACAAACCTCTGCCTGAAAGAACGTACACTCTTCCCGCAGTTTCACCGACATACCGATCTTGTGTGTGCCGGAGAATAACCCCAATCCAGTCCCTGAGTCTATCTTGGAGCCATTTGTCAAGTGAGAGGTATCATTATATTCCCACTCCTCCCTCACAGGAGAGCGAGTCCCGAAATACTTTCTCCAATCGGTCTCGGTAGCTGTTAGTCTGAGATCGTCCTCAATCTGTCCACCGCATCCACATATATCCAGCATTACAATTATACTCACGCCATCCCTGTTGAAATGCAACAGAAAATAGGAGCGAACACCCCTCCCAGAGCCATTCTCATTGTCAGCCGCCTTCTGCCGCCACAATATCTCCGAATACCATTAAACAACAAAAGTTCGGTCATTGCCAATTAAAGTAAAAATAATATATATATGTATGTAGAACTGAAGCAAGATTCAATAATTTGTAAAAAAAATTACGTACATATGTATTCTGCATAAGGCTTGACTACATAAGTTTGAGAAAAGCGATAAGTCGATTTAAAATGTTGACAATAATCGCCCTCCAGGACCAAATTGGTCGTTGTTTGCATTTTTTACGTTTTCTGTTATGGTAGGTATTAAGATTGTTCACTGTGGAAAGTTTTCACAACCATTATTTCCGTTTTTTCCAGTAAAAAGACATATAGGCAATACACCCATCATATGTTTTACAACCAGCATTATTTTTGGTAAAATGTTTTGTTTGCGTAGTGTTATCACGAAAAATAAAAGTAATAGTGCTATATTTGCTAACAATTGCTATTTATTTAAAAGGAAATGAACGAAAATGCAACGCGAATGCGATGAAAATTTCTTTTTTTGTCATGTTGGCCCAAGTTGAAAAACGTTTCGTACACGCTTTTAATGAATGCCAAATTTTCACTAAATAATAAACTTGATACCACAAATAAAATTGTTTTCACAAATTTGTTTCACTATTTTTTATATGGAGTTTCATTGTGAAAATTGAAGTTAATACCCACCTTTATTTGACACATTTCGACATCTTTAATTTTAATGGGGTCTTTCCACTTTTTGTTTCGGTAAGAGAAGTAACCTTTTTGTTTTCTATAAGCTTTTCCTTAAATGACTAGCTTGCATTTCGAAAAAAATTCTTCCATTAGAGTTTTGAGTTTTTAATGGTAAATAAAACAAATAATTTTTTTCTTCGATATAGGTTTTAGACTTCCCTTTCATGTGATACATTTATGGTATGTGTATAAAAAATCTTTCCACAATTACCATTAATTATCACCAAATTTTTTGCCACTGACTTTGCTTATCAGAAAATAGTCCTAACAACCTATCACACATTTGGTACATACTATATAATGCCATAAAGTTTGCATTTATACAGCCAATTAAGATCATTTGTATTGATGATCATTTATTTTTTATTTAATACACGTGATGTGAATGCTCTAAATGTTGGTGAAAATTGAATTGAAAACTAGCTAGCAAGCATCATCTTGATATCAAATTAACACATTTTCAAAGCAAATTTAAACGTCAAAAGAGATGACAGTTTGTTGAAGTGCTAAAAAATTGGCGATCATTTTGAAGTACATTAATAATAAATGGATGTTATGATGATTGGCAAATTAGTACTCGTATTTGGGGGTATATAGAGAAACATCACATAGAACTGACCTTGACCTTAAATTGTCAGCATTTTGTGATTGCACTTTAATTAAAAATCTCTCAAAACAAAAAGAGTTAATGGCAGGATTCACTAGTAAAGGGTTTTCCCAGGATTCACAAATAGAAGGTTAGGTCATTTGCGAAAACATTAAGTGGATAGGCCCCATAAACACAATGCAGGATGTCAAATGTGCCGATTGGTCTCTCACACTAAATTAAATAAAATTTTTATCATGGTAAAATACACGAACGAACAACATCTGCAAATCATGAAAACTTACTACTGAAATTTGGAGTCGGTGACCGCTACTTTAATCATCTTCAGTGACGAAGCTCATTATTAGTTTAATGGGTGAAAATGCACATGTGCTTCACGAATCAACACTTCATCCACAATAAACGGTTTGGAGTATGCATGCCGGCGGCGTCATTGGGACATACTTTTATGTCGACAATGACGGTCTTTTCGTTACCGTTAATGGACAACGCTACCGCACCATGCTCACTCTAGCTTAGTGAGGTAGCTTCGGAAATAGTGTGACCAAAGGGCGGGTGATAAGGCAAACGCCTAAGGGAGGGGTGTTCTCGCCAATTCTCTGGAACAGTGGTGAACAAATTTCTGTTCGATCTTAACAACTATGCGTGAGAATGATCGCAAAGTTAGGTATGCAACATATCAAGTTCTCCTAAAGTTTGTCACCTTTAGGAGACATACACAATCGTACATGCGTATAAATAAATGTGTATGTCTCACATATCCATACACAATTCTTGAAAACAGTTGTATATTTTGGTACTTTTATTGATTATTCAGTCATTAAATCGATTTTTTTTGATTCGACAGATTCGACATCCTTCATTATGTTCATGGGGCCTATCCACTTTGTGTTTTCACATGTGACCTAACCTTCTATTAGTCAATCCTGGGTTGGGATAAGTAATAAGCGCACATTCAGAACACTAAATTCCTTTAACCAGAATAATATCGATACGATGAATTGTACCCGGAGAATGAGAAACCCGGCCTTGCCAGCTTGTTCTTTCTTTAGTTTTTCTCCGATTTGTGCCATTTTCAATCGGCACATTTTGTTTTCGGCATGTGACGTAAACTTTTATTAGTGAGCCCTCAGGATTCACTGAATAAGGTTAAGCCAAGCGATCAGCCGATATACTTTTTTTTTAATATTTGACAGTACTTGGCATTGAGGATGTCAACTTGTTCTCTTTTTACATTCATTCTTTGTTTACGTTTTCTCCTATATGATGACATTTTCAATCGTCAGATTTGACATCCTTAATGATGTTTATGGGGCCTATCCACTTTGTGTTTTTGCATGTGACCTAACCTTCTATTAGTGAATCCTGGTGAGCCCTGAGTTCCAATAAACATTACAAATTTGCCCATGAACATGCCATTAAGGAACAGGGGTAAACTTTTCACATATCAATGAGTGCTGTCCGATTCAATTTTAAGCTCAATGATAAGGGGCCCCATTTTTTATAGCCGAGTCCGAACGGCGCACTGTGGGAATTCGACCTCAAAAGTGTCGTTCAATTCAAAATAGAAATTTCAAGGTATAATAAAATATTATGCACCGTTTGAAAGGGTATAAAATTATCTTGAATATTCCGGGAAAAAATATGGTCCAAGGCCATCTAACCATTTGAATTCTTGAAACTTTTTTTAAAGTAAGTCAATATTAAAAAAGCGCATATTTCTATACCCACCAACATAGGATGGAGGTATACTAATCTGGTCATTCCGTTTGTAACAACTCGAAATATTGATCTAGGACCCCATGAAGTATATATGTTATTGATCGTCCCGACATTCTGAGTCGATCTAGCCATGTCCGTCCGTCTGTCGAAATCACGATAGGGATCGAACGCGTAGGACAGCCGCTTGAATATTTGCGCAGATACTTTATATTGATGTAGGTCGTTGGGGATTGCAAATGGGCCATATCGGTTCAGATTTGGATATAGCTCCCATATAAACCCATCTCCCGATTTTATGTCTTGATCCCCTGGAAGCCGCAATTTTTGTCCGATTTGGCCTGAAATTTTGCATGTGGAGTTCTGTTATGACTCCTAATAAATGTGCCAAGTACAGTCTAAATCGGTCTTTAACTTGATATAGCTCCCATATAAACCGATCTCCCGATTTGACTGACTTGAACCCCTGGAAGCCTCAACTTTCATCCGATTTGGCTGAAATTTAGTACATGGTGTATTGTTATGACTTCCAACAACTGTGTTAAGTACGGTCCAAATCGGTCAAGAACATGATATAGCTCCCTTAGAGCCCTTACAAGCCGCGATTTTTATCCGAATTTGTTGAAATTTTGCATATAGGGTTCTGTTATGACTCTCAACAACTGCGCAAAGTACGGTCCAATTCAGTCTATAACCAGATATAGGTCCCATGTTTTAGCAGAATCCATGGTGGTGGGCTCCCAACACTCGGCCCGGCGGAACTTAGCACGCTTTTACTTGTTTGTATTATGCTGTTTGTATTGCATGTATGTCTATTTTCGCCCAACCTCTTGGGTACATATTTATGCATAACTATTTTCTTAATCTTTGTTGCTATTATAATATATATATATATATATAAATCAACAAATCAAATAATAGACCTTTTGATTGAAATTTTTTTTGAAAATCTTTTTGGTATTCTAGGGTCATTAAAGTGTAGGTCATGTCAGCTCCTATTTGTATAAAACATTCAAAGTTACATACTGACGACAAATATGAAATTAATGTAATACAGTGCTGCGCTATATGTAAGGGCATAGAGTCGTCATTTAATTTCTAATATTAACATTATATCATAATCTGATTCGATTTATTTACCAACATCTGTGGTATATTTCGGTCCAATCAATTTTTAAATGTGGGACAACAGCCGTCAAATTAGGAATATTGTCGTCAAATTAGGAATATTGTAAAAGTTTTAAGGGACCTTTCCATTACTTGATTTTAAACAAATAATTCTTCCTTTAATATTAACCTTTGGATTCCTTCGAATATCAAAGACTTAAGAGAAAACATATAAATTTTTTTTGGAAGAATTGCATCAATATCTATTTAAATGTTTGTATAAAGACTCTTGCTCTTATTTAAAAGTTCCCACACCAATTTATGTTCATTATAAATGAACACAATGATAAAATAACTCTAATAAAGACTAATTCTACTTAAGTCTATAGTGATAAAACAATTTAGAACCCATCATCCCCGTTTATAATCGCGTCAGAGTTTATCACCTCAATTAAATTATTTCGTGTCAGCTAAATAATTGTATTTTATAGTATAAACCAAAGCAAGTAGCTTGATGCCTTACTGTCTTTTCTAAATTTCTTTTGAATTGTCTATCAAAAGAATAGTTATTCATATCTACTTGTTGTGACACAAGCCAATTTATTTAAATTTTTTTCAATTTGCATACAGTAAGCTAGAAAAAAGCATACAAAGTTCGTTTGAATGATGTGTGTGTGTGTGGGGGGGGGGTTCAGATTGAGATATAGCTGCCATATAAACCGATCTTCCGATTTGACTTCTTGAGCCCTTTCAAGCCGTAATCTTTGTACGATTTGTCTGAAATTGTGCATGTAGTGTTCTGTTATGACTTTCAAAAACTGTGCCAAGTACGGTCCAAATCGGGCTTTGACCTGATATAGCTTCCATATAAACCGATCTCCCGATTCACTTCTTGAGCCCTTAAAAGCCGCAATTTTTTTACGATTTGGCTGAAAGTTTGCATGTGGTGTTCTGTTATGACTTCCAACAATTGTGCCAAGTACATTCCAAATCGATCTATTACCTGGTATAGCTCCCATATAAACCGGTCTCTCGATTGTTCATGTTCGGTTCCTAGAAACTTTAATTTTTGCTGGTTTGACAGAAGTTTAGTATTTAGAATAAAATTATTTCCTTCAACTAAATTTTTTTGTGTACATTTTTAGCAGATTATACGATGGTGGGTTCCCAAGATTCGACCCGGCCGAACTTTTACATGTTTAGTTCCTGATAGTACTCGCCATAGAGGATGTCAACTTGTTCTTTGTTTACAATCATTGTTTGTTTGATCCTTTCATTGCGACATTTTCAATAGGTACACATTGACATCCTCTATAATAATGGGGCCTTTCCATTGTTTGTTTTTGTCAAGTGACATTAACTTTTATTAGTGAGCCCTGACAAAGGAGAAAAGGCCACAACAGATTGAGCGTGTTTAGGAGCGTTGCGTTGAAAAATGCTACTCTTCAAACAAATGTGAAAAAAGCATAGGGCTAAAGTTTAGAAGTTTTTAACTTTGATGCCTAAAAACACTACTTCACGCGTGGCAACACAGAACGACGCTTGATTTCTGTCGCCAAAGTTAAAAATTCTTTAACTTTTGCGCATTGCTTATTTTTTAAGCTGATCACCGTCCGTCTTTAACTTTTGCGCATTGCTTATTTTTTAAGCTGATCACCGTCCGCTGAAAACTTGTCTCAGTGGTTATTCAATTGTTAGTAAATTACAAATCTACTTTGTATCTGGTATTCAGTGACTTTGCGAAGGAGTTGGGAGGAGTTTAAGGCCAAAATAAAGTTCCAAATAGCTGGCTTTGATATTTGGCTCAAATTAATTGTCTGCAAATAATGATGATGGCAAACTTTCAACCGTAACTCTGAAGGACGGACAGAATCTCGCTTTTATGGTTGTCTAAACGATTGTCTGGCAGTATCGTTCCGTAAAAAGGGCAATTCATAATGTGTATCACCGCCTAAATGAATAAACCCCAAATTGAAATAAATGCTAAAGCCAATATTTAAATTTGTTTATGGCATACGATGAGGTAGCCACTATGGCGAACGGTTTGCTGAATGGGCTATGGGTTAAAAAATCCATAAGATTTTTTTTTATTTATAGAAATGTGTAAACATTTCCATATTTAAAGCATTATATTATTGTTCAGATTGTATATTTACACAAACGCTCGTCTAGCTGGTTTAAAATATTGCTGGAGAGGATTCAGGGAATTTAAACCTCAGTTTTCTACAGTTACGGGTGTCGTATAGAAATTAATGTTGCTTGATTTTGTTAAAAAAAAAATTAATGATAACTGAGGAATGGTAAAAAAAGAAAGCCCGCAAAGCTAATCTGAAACCTTTTATTGATCGGATGATAAAGAAGTTGCACTTGACCTGATTCAATTTGTGAAATGGGCTCTAAATTACACACAACATATTCAAATGTAGGCGGAACCAAGCTATATGCATTTACAGGTGGTGGCAGTTGCCCAACAACAAATATTGTGTGAACTATCTGTCAAAATCAGCGATTGGTACAACTCTGATTTTGTGTATGTAGCTAGTTCGCGCCATTTCTTGTTGTTTGTGTGTGAATGGTTCTTAACTATAATACACACAGCCAAAACTCGTTGACAGATAGTGCACTTCGCGAAAAAAATTGTATTCAGCTGTTTACGGTACACTACCTGTTAGGCGGAACTATAATTGTAAATAAACATTTGGTCATAGAATTCCCTAATAAAAATTTGAGTCTCTTGAAGAAACCCTTAAGTGGAAAGACCCCTTGAATATTAAGAATGTCAATATGTGCCGATTAAAAATACCACAAAAATAAGAAGAAACAAGTAAAAGCGTGCGAATCTTATATACCCTTCACCATGGATCGCATTTGTCAAGTTCTTTGAATGCCTTTCTCAAATATATATGAGTTTTATCAAGTTATTGACCGATATCGAGCGTACTTGTCATAGCTGTTAGAAGTCATAGAGAAACACTACCTCCAAAATTTCAGGCAAATCGAGTAATAATTGCGCCCTCTAGAGGCTCAGAAATTCAAATTGGGAGATCGGTTAATATGGCAGCTTAATCAGTTTATCAGCCGATTTAGACCATACTTGAAACAGTTGCTGGAAGACATACCAAAACGACATATGCAAAATGTCAAGCCATTTGGATAAGAATTGTTCCCACTAGAAGCCCATCTACATCATGTTATGAACCCATTTCAATTATTCTTTACACAATTATTAGAAGGAATACCAGAACATAAGAATTGCACCCTCTATAACCTCAAGAAATCAAGATCCAAGATCTGTTTATATGGCAGCTATATCAAAACATGGACCGATTTGGCCCATTTACAATCCCAACTGACCTACACTGAGAAGAAATATTTGTGCAAAATTTCATGCGCATAGCGTTACTCCTTCGAAAGTTAGCGTGCTTTCGACAGACAGACGGACATGGCTAGATCGACTTAAAATGTCATTACGATCAAGATTATATATACTCTATAGGGACTTAGACACATATTTCGATGTGTTACAAACGGAGTGACGAAAATAGTATGCCTCCATCGTATGGTGGTGGGCATAAAAAGAATGTGAACAAAGATAAAATGTACTCTCAAAATCAATTGCTTTGTGACAGAAAATATTCAGGTGGTATGGGAATATTAAGTTATGATCATACGGTCTTATATATAAGATAGTTTCTTGTTCACGCGGCGTGCAACCAATCGAGGCTAAGGAACAAATTCGTGAGCAAAATTGCCATAAGCATCTTTTCTGATAGACAAGAAGCCTAAAGTCATAGGGAAAACCAAGGCTAAGAAGTTGGAGTTTTGAAATCAGAAACTTTGGTCGGAGTGCAGTTTAAAGACAGGGCACGTTTGCTGAACTCCAACTCTGGGTAGATCCTCTGAATTCGACCCAAGGACTCTGACCCGTAGCTACGAATTCGCAATCATGAAAAAACTATTTTTAAATTCGAATCCAGTCAGTGGCAGATCTCTCCAGATTTTAAAAACACCTCTATTCTAAATGCTGGATCACATGGATATTGCATCACGCTTTGAATGTTTGAAAAGTAATTTTATGTCCAAAATAACAAACAGTTCAATAAATGAGTCTATGTAATCATTTCTTTTGAGGTAAAGGCTCCTGGAGCCTTTAAATTAAATAGTTATTTAAACGGGAGGCAAAATATGATGATAATATTACATGGTTGAATCGATTTGATGAACTTCGGGAGCGGCATTCAGATGGTAATAACAAGTCGTGCCATATGCAAGCAAAATAAGTGTAAGATTCTGTTTAATAGTTTAATGTTTATGGAAGCTGAATTTCGGTACAAATGTATTATTTATCCATTAAGATTTTATGTTCGAGGATTGTCTATATAGGAACGTATATTTTCGTTGCCCCCGTAAAGACTCCCCTCCAATTTGTGTAAATATTGAAAAAAAAAAACTTATAATTTATTCATCCCAGTCCCTATTTTGATAAAGCTACCATATAGATGAAACTCCAGATTAAACATCTTAAGCCTATAAAATGTAGATCCCAAGCTAACGTACCCACAAGTTTCGGTAGTTTTGCTCTGAAACCCACATTTTTTGTTCCAATTTGTCAAAGATTTGGCAAGCGACATTTTCTCAAAAAAAAATTTATGTTCTACTAAGTTTTTAACATTCAGAGTGATACTAGTTTCATGTTTTTTTTCCATTCAATTCAATTAAAATACAAACAAGTGAAAAGGCGTTAAGTTGCGGGCCCAACTTTGGATACCCACCACCTTGGGTATATATGGAAACCACCTTTCGTCAAAATCCGGTGAAAAATGCATACATTATACCCCAGCTATATCGAAATATGTTCCGATTTGGACCAAATACTAATAAGTACAAGTCATTGTTCAAATGTGTATAACAAAATATTGGTCATTTTAGTAGCTTATCTAAAAATAAACCGATCTGAACCATATACGACGCAGATGTCGAAAAGCCTAACATAAGTCATTGTGTCAAATTTCAGTGAAATCGGAATATAAATGCTTATTTTATGGGGCCAAGACTTTAAATCGAAATATTAGTCTATATGGCAGTTATATCCAAATCTGGACCGATTTGGGCCAAGTTACAGAAAAATGTCGAAGAGCCCGACACAACTCACTGTCCAAAATTTCGGCCAAATCGGACAATAAATGTGGCTTTTATGGCCCCAAAACCCAAAATTGAGATATCGGTCTATATGACAGCTATATTCAAATCTGAACCGATCTGAGCCAAATTGAAAAAAAAGTCGAACTGCCTAACACAACCAAATTTCGGAAAAATCCGATAATAAATGCGCCTTTTATGGGCCTAAGACCCTAAATCGGTGAATCGGTCTATAGGGGGGCTATATCAAGATATAGTCCGAACTCAACCTGCTTGTGGACAAGAAAAGAATCTGTGCAAAGTTTCAGCTCAATATCTCTATTCTTAAGACTGTAGCGTGATTTCAACAGACTAACAGACGGACACGGCTAGATCGTCTTAGATTTTTACTCTGATCAAGAATATATATACTTTATAGGGTCGGAAATGGATATTTCGATGTGTTGCAAACGAAATGACAAAATCAATATACCCCTATCCTTCGGTGGTGGGTATAAAAAGTAAACGGGAACGGTGAAAACATTTGCAAAAAGCCCCCCTCCTCTCCGCTTATGAAAATATAAAGAAATGGTTATATCTTGATGCGAACAGTCTACGAAAACAATAGGTGTATTTTATTTAGAAGATTTTGCCAATTTTTGGCAAAAGGTCGAAAAATCTACTTTTTGCTAAGTTCGAATTTATGTTAAATCAAAATCGAATTTTTGCAAAAATAAGTTGAAAAGTCGAAAAATCTATTTTTGCTATTTCGATAAGTCTAAAAGTCGACTTTTCATTGCAACTTGGGATCACTGATCGATTCCAGACAACTAGATGGGCCAATGATAAAAGGATACGTCAGTTGATGACCTTTCCTCATAAGAAAATTTCAATAATAATACAATGCCACCAAGAAACAACTGATTCATGACTATTTGTTTATCGTTACATAAACATTTAAAGACCATTAGGTGTAAACTCCCAACTAACCAAACAGCTGTATTCTTGTTTGCTTAAATTTTTTTTTTGCGTTGGCAACACTGATATACTATACCACAATCAAAAGCGCCACAAAATCACTACGTCTTAACAATGCTGAACTGCTCTTTGAACAACAAAGGACTATTTAACACACACATTTATTTTCCAGGCATACATACAAATTTGCATTATTTTATAGCAAGAAGTAGTATAAAAATCCGATTAAAATAAGGCAATAAATATGAAGACAAGAAAATGGTAAATGGTAACCATAAAAATGGCATGGTATAGCGGAGAAGAATAATAACAAAAAACAAAACTCAGGTGTTTTGGCAATGAAGCAAATGAAACGAAGTAACCACACTACAAAGCAAAACAAAAACAAATGGTCTATGGTAGTGAAAACTATAAGTGTACATATGTATGTATACACATAGAAGTAATCGTGTTTATATGCACGTACAAAGCAGAGGTGTGACACCTCCGACATACATATGCATATTAAGTCAACGTCAAAGAAAAAAACCCACCGGCATCAGCATGTAATATAAACGAAGAAAAATAAACTTACAAACAAATGAAAAAAACAAAAAAGACAAATAGCACAACACAGACAATGGGGACGAAACGATGGTCTCCATGGACGCAATGAACGTTGAAACCATGTGTCACAACATTAAGGAAATAAGAAAGCCATAAAATTCATGAAAAACCAAAAGTATGAAGCAAATTTTTCTTTAGCAGCTAGCTAAATTCCGAATTTTGGACATAATCAAAGAGAGTGAGAGTTGTTTTCTGCATAGCCAAATCACAGCTGTGGTGGCGAGTACAAGACATTCGCAAGAATTCTTTTTAAGAGATAAGCAGAAGAAATATATTTTCAACTTAGAAACAAAATTTTTGTTTAAAGAAAATACTTTCACTGAGCACATCACATAAAGATAATAGTCATAAATTTTGCTTAGGCAACAAACATAAAAATTCCATTTACCCAAGCACATGTTTGTGGAAATCATACACGTTTCTTGTTATTTCCACATGCACACGGCTCAGAGAAAATAAACATCTTACAATGCATTTATTTATTTTACCAAGTTGAAGTAAAAAGAAATAAAAAGAAAAACAAACACAAAATAAATTTCCAAAAAAAAGTTCGAAAAATTCATATTAGAAATATCAAGGCGAAAGTGAAAAACGATGAATAAACAAAACATCAGAAAACCATGACACTTGTCTCACATCATTTAACAAAAAAAAATTATTTATATATATTTTAATATTTAAAGACAATATCAAATTTGTTTTATACAAATCACAGCATGCTTTTATTCACTTAATAAATTTTGTATTTTCATATATATGTTATGTACATAGCTTTTTCATTCTTCGTTTTTCTATGCACTTTAGAATTTGTACTATATATTTTCTTATATATACAAAATATTTTGTATGTATATAGTATGGCATGTTATTTCTTTACAACACTCACTTTGTTTAAATCGGAAAAAACACTGTGATCCTCCACGATCGGAGAACCTAACTATAACACGACAATAATCTAACTAATGGAAAACGACGACCACGAACAAAACGCAACGGCACGTTTACGACGACAACAAAAGCAACTTAGGAACACCACGAAAACACGACCACTGCAATCGGGCCGTTGTATGCGACTGGCTGTATTGATTGGTAGGTAGTTGGTTGTTGTGGCGTATTTCGAATCTTCCATGTGATAACAGCACACATGAAAAACAAATAACAGTGAATAGACAGACGACCAAGCAATTTACAGAACGAAAGAGCATATAACGGCAAAAAACGAAAAATAAAATTTGCGTGCTCTCCTTCTCTCTCGCTTTCTGTGTCATAGCTCAATTGATCCACTTATGCGTCAGTGTGGCAGAGATAACAGCTCACATTGCCAACTCTGTGCTCTCATTTATTAGGTGTAGTAAGGCAGCCCTGGCATATTAGTTTGGTTTTTTTGTGTGTTCTTTTTTAGTTTATGAATGAAATTTGCCCATGTTTATACATACATCTACACAATGTACCTTAGATTGAATTATCAGCATGCTCAGCTGAGCCTAAATGGTAGCATGGCATGATACGTTGTTAATAGATCAGATGTTTTCATTGCGCATAGATACAGAAAATATGCTTCAACACATGAAAATATGCTCCTCAAGGGGTCCCTTAAGGAGGCTGCAGTTGTGCAGGACCTAAAACCAAATAGACAATAGAATCCGCGACCTGGACTCCCTCTCCACCGCTGCACTGTGGTCGGACTTGTAGGAAATTGCAGCAAAAATTAAATACACTGGTAGAAAATTATGGTACATTGCCAACTCCGCGTGGCATTATTGCTGAATACAAAGAATTGAGGTTGGTTACGGTGTAACATTACTTTATAATCGAAATAAAATTAGATTAAAAGTATTTTCAATGGTTTTTTTTTGGGTCGTTAGGGGGTGAAATAATCAATAACGGTTTGGTACTTAAACCAATAACGGTCTGGTGCTAAAAACAATAACAGATTGGTATTAAAACCAATAACGATGCGGTACCAAACGGTACTAATCATTTAATGATTCATCCATACTATCCGGAATTTTTTTTGTACCGTATGGTACTGAAATGAGCACGTTCGGTATCAACGTGCTACTTTACAAGTTTCTGCGAAACGATTTCGCAGAAACTTGGAAAAGTGAGATGCAGGAGGCTCCTCAACATCTGAATTGAAGATGGTTCATATCGGACCCGATTTGGCCTTTTTAACCCATAGAGAGCGTAATTTTTATACGATTTGGCTGCATTTTTGTACATAGTGTTATGTTATGACCTGTTACATTCATGGGAAGTATGAGCTAAAACGGCCTATAAATTAATATAGCTCACATATAAACCAATTTGCGGATTTAACTTCTTAAGTGGTCACCTTCAAAACAGAAGTTAATTACCGACCATAGCAATCAAGGGTTCTAATGAAAGGTATTAGACTCTCTAATAAGAAGAAGAGAATAAGAAAGAAAGCGCTGCGTAGTGTGATCGGTTCAGCTAGTACCGCATAAATAAAACAAAGCCACAACCAATACCAGGGACACAATTGAAAACTTACAAAAAGGGATGGAGGTACCTTTAGTCTTCTGGTCATAACTTTGAAGGTTTGACACGTTGTATACTAAGACCACCATTGATATTGGAGTAAAATTGCAATGGGGAGTTCAAGGGGGAACATTACTAAATAGCTTTAAGCTCAATTATACTGGCGAGATAACAATACAAAACATACAAATAAAACACTAATTTTAAATAACCTACGCAACAACTTAACACTCTGCAAACAAATCCCACAAAAGCAATGCGCAAAAGTTAAAAATTTTTAACTTTGACCCCTAAAAACACTACTTTATATGTGGCAACACAGAATGACGCTCGAGTTCAACAAAATTTGAAGTTTAAACAAATTTCAAAACCAAAAATGTGTGTATAGAGGACTGCTAGTGCTATTCTATGATTACTATGTGTAATTTTTTACAATTTATTGTTAATAGTTTAGGTTTAGGTTGAAAGTATTGTTCACGTTGAAAAGGTGAGTTAAATCGGAGACCAGTCTAATCCATTGTGATGCCTTGGTGAGAAAAAGTGTGGGCCAAAAGGAAAAGCGAGAAATATTAATGTGAATAAAGACGAAATTACAGGAGATTCTGTCCTCGAACCCAAGGTCTTGATGGTCGCCAACTGTCCACATAAATTCTGAAACTCGAAGACTGTAAATCTCCTCCCAAAATTTCTTTTGGGGCTATAGTTATGGCACAGACTTTTGCATGAAAAAATGTACACCCGCCCGGCAGGCTCACTAATAAACCGATGTTGTTTGCATCGAAGTAAACAACCAATCCATTCCCTGACTCCATCTTGGAGCCATCTGCAAAGATCGTTCGAAGACGGGAGTCGAGGTGGGTTACGATAAATAACCCAAGAAAGATAAAGCTGGAGTGTTCAATCGGAGATATAAGTTCTCAATCCATTTCTTGTAACCTATCTCGTCAGCGAAGTTTTCATGGCGCTGATTGTGGACAGAAATTTGTTAACTTTCATAAAATCGTTATCGAAAACATATTACAGAAACGAGTTCTATCAATTTTAAAAGGTTTCGTCATAACGTCAAAACAAGAAAAACGAGCTAAGTTCGGTCGCACCGAATCTTATATATCATCCACCACTGATCGCATTTGTCAAGTTCTAAAACTAACAAGTAAAGCGGGCTAAGTTCGGCCGGGTCGAATCTTATATACAATCCACCATGTATCGCATTTGTCGAGCTATTTTCCTGGTATCTTTTTTAGGCAAACAAAGGATAAAAGAAAAGAATTGCTATGTTATTGGAACTATATGAAGTTATGGTTTATTTCGGACCACAATTGAATTGCATATTGGAGGCCATAGTAGAAGATATTGTGTAAAACTTCAGCCAAATGTATTAAGAATTGCGCTCTTTAGGGGCTGAAGAAGAGATTGGTTTATATGGGAGCTGTATTAGGCAATAAACCGATTCAGACAATATTTGACACGTATGTTGAAGGTCATGGGAGAAGCCGTTGTACAAAAATTCAGCCAAATCGGATAATTGCGCCCTTTAGAGGCTCAAGAAGTCAAGATCCCAGATCGGTTTGTATGGCATCTTTATCAGGTTATGGACCGATTGGAACCATACTTACCACATTTGTTGAAAGCCATAACAAAACACTTCATGCAAAATTTCAGCTGAATCGGATAATGATTGCGCCCTCTAGTGGCTCAAGAAGTGAAGACCACAGATGGGTTTATATGGCAGCTATACCAGGTTATGGACCGATTTGAACCATAGCACAGCTGTTGAAAATCATAACAAAACACGTCATGCAAAATTTCAGTCAAATCGGATAAAAATTACGTCTTCTAGTGGCTCAAGAAGTCAAGTTCGGTTTATATGGCAGCTATATGAAAACATGAACCGATATGGCCCATTTACAATCCCAACTGACCTACACTAATAAGAAATATTTGTGCAAAATTTCAAGCAGCTAGCTTAACTCCTTCGAAAGTTAACGTGCTCTCGACAGACAGACGGACGGACATGGCTAGATCGACTTAAAATGAATTGACGATCCAGTATAGATCAAGTTATATGTAAAGTATATATATAACTTTATGGGATCGTATACGAATATTTCGAGGAGTTACAAACAGAATGACGAAAGTAGTACACCCCCATACTATGGTGGAGGGTATAAAAAGGATCAACAAACTCCATGGATTTTTATATCCGACACCATAGGATTAGGGGGTATATTCTTTTAAACATTCCTTCTGCAATATATCATATACATATAGTATACATGTATATTCTGGATAATACGACGATTTAACGATGCCCGTGTGTCTGTCCTTCCGTCTGTTGTAATCACGCTATGGCATTCAAAAATTGAGATAAAGTTTAGCACTGTTTCGCATTTTGCCTATACGCAGGTTAAGTTCTTGAATGAGCAAAATCGAACTATATTTAGATATAGCTGCCATGTAGGACGATCTCCCTGTTGTCCGATTTCGCTGAAATTTGAGATTACGAGTTGCACTAAGTTCCTCGATAACTGAACGGAATATGGCCCATATCGGGTAACAATAAGATATAGCTGCCATATAGACCGAGCTTCGGATTTAGGATCTTAAGCCAATAACAGGCGCGCGTACCACTTGATTTTATTGAAATTTAAAACTTAGTACAGATCGGACTGTTTTTAGATATAGTTGGCTTATAGACCAATCGGCCTATTAAGGGTCTAAAGCCCATTTATCCCCGGTTTCGATAACATTTGAAACAGTGAGTTTTCTTATGACCGTCCACATCCAAACCGAATATGGTTCACGTTGGTACATGTTAGGACATAGTTTATATATGATTTGCTGAATTAGGGTTTAAAGGCCCTAAAAGCACCATTTATTACGCGATTTTGCCTTAAATTGAGACAGTGGTTAGGTGTAGTCCTTTCGTTGTCCGCACTAAATATGGTCCAGATTGGACTAGCTATTAGATATAGCTGCAATATAGCCCGATATGCCGAGTTAAGGTCTTATTCTCATAAAAAGCCGTATTTCCCTATTTTGCTGAAATTTAGAAAAGTGACTAAATTTCCCCTTTGGCCGAACCAAATTTGTTCAAGATCATAGCATGGTTTGTTATAAATTTGGAGTATGGAGTTGCACTAAGCCATCCGGTATGGTCTATATCAGACCATATTTGCATATGCCATAAGTCCTCATTTATAACCTGATTTCCCTGAAATTTAAAACTATGACATGTATATGGCTTCTCCGCACCTGAACCGAATTTGTTCAAAAGCAGCCTATATGAGGACATTTATTTAGATATAGTAGGTTTATAATAAAATAGGATAATAAATAAATCCATGGTGGTGGGTATCCATAGCTCAGCAGACCTCAACCAAACCAAAGAAGTGTGCATCCACTGGACCGCCCCTGGTCCATGTTTCCAATAGCCAGGATTATTGAGTTGTGCCATGATTAGAGCGCACTCAGCCTCCGTTTAACTCTATCCTTAACGTTAATTCTCCAATTATATATATGGTCACAAATTATGCCCATTTAGTCTACCGAGAGAGTGGCTCACTCCTTCCAAGATCGGTCCTCTGAATTCGCCATACTTCCTTCACCCAGTGAAAAACACCAGCTCTGCCTTTCTGTGTTCAATGCCAAACCCATTGCCCAGTGCCGATCTAGGCAGGATGTCCGTCCTTGTTAACGGTGGAGATGTCATTTTCCCGAAAAGGGAACTCGGAGATGGAGGTGCCTCGCCCTCCCCAAGGACTTCTGTATTCCGTTAAACAAGGAATCATATAGGCTTTTGGACGTCTACAGCGTTTCGGTGGTCCTGAAGGCATTGGAGATAATGTCAATGCGGGAGTGGAGAGTCAGTCGTCGCTAAAGGCTCTAGCGACGAACTATGCGAAGTTGAGACTGGTTTGAAGATGCAAAGAGCTTTTTTGAACCATAGGAGGGGCTGTCAGCCTCAGGGCTGCGGAGTCGGAGTTACTGGTTAGCGGTTGAGCATGCTTGCCGTGACTTCCACTTCAACTTCGGCCTGAGATCGGAGAAAAAAATTACATATGGCGGGTTTCGTATGGTCCCAGGTCACAATCAGGACACACAACCCGCACATTGGCATTAATCCTAGCTCTGTAGGTGTTGACGCAGCTGCATCTGCCGAAACGCAATTAGGCCAGAAATGCTCTGGTTTGCCGCGGGAGTTCAATCTTCAGGTGCAATGTAGTCTCTAATGGCTACATTCACCTGGTAGCTGGTATCCGCATCCATTTGTGTGTTATTAAATCCTTTTAAATTTCTCAAAAAAAGGCTTTGCAAGTTATCAAAAAATTTGTTTTTACTTTGGTTGACAGACATATACTAACATTGATGTTAACATACAACTGTTCACTACCAAAACAACGCTTTGCATGCCAAATAAAAAAGTTTAATTACCAAATAAAAAAGTTTAACTAAAACTGGTGCCCCGGTAGTCGATTAAAATTGTCTAAGTGAGTCTGTAAAGGACTGCCACTCTTACCTAACCTATCGAAGTCGGTACGAGGCTTTACTGATGTCTGAAACCAAAAAATTACTTAGCACTTAGTTCAGAGCGGAGAAGGAATTGAATTAACGAATTGTCGGCTCAATTATCGGGATGAGAAGAAACGCTGCTTGGTGTTTTGGAGCAGGACATCTACAGTGAGAATACAAGGGAACCGATAGAAAAGGGATGAGACTATGCATTAAATGCGCAAGAGTGAACACAAGTTGAAGGAGTGCACTAACACTCTGAAATGCTGTATATGCTCGCACAGCAGAAGAGATACGACACATCACTCACCTGACTCAGGAAGATGTAAAGGAGGAGCACAACAGGCATGCCAAGAATACTAGATAGCAGAGAAAGGCCTTCGCCTCTCTGTCAGCTAGCTGTGTCAATTAGTTGCTGAAGACTAGCAGGCACGTGATTGGATCGAATTATCGTCTGAAATATCGGGATGAGAAGAAACGCTGCTTTAGGTGTTTTGGAGTAGGACATATACTGTGGGAATGCAAGGGAACCGATAGAAAAGGAATGGGACTACGCAGTAAATGCTGCAAGAGTGGATACAAATTGAAAGAGTGCTCGCATAGCGGAAAAGGTCCAACGGATCACCTACCTAAAGAAGGCATACAGTAGACATGCTAAGAATACTATAGGCCAACGTGCAGGGGAATAATGTCGCACATGTTGCTGAACAACGTGCCGACATCGTAGTTATAAGGCTTGATAATCCCATGGAGACAGCTGGTATCTGAATGCCAAACCGCAATGGTATCTCAACTATAGGCAGCAGAAATGGGAATGGATACACTTGGGTGCGGCTAGATCTTTTCACTTTGTTTAGTTGCTATCTCATAGAGCTGGCAAAATATCGCTGGCACTATCGATATTTTTTGTCTCAATATCGATTGCTATTTTTCATATCGATACTATCGGCAAAGTTAAATTTTTTCCAAAGTTTAACAAATATAAGCGATCTGACACTGAATGTGTCCTATAAGACACATTGCGCCTATAGACGGAATAATTTTCATCCAATTGGGCTAAAATTGTGTACAATGATTTCTCTCATGATTTCGAACTGACTTTATTAAATTTGGTTCTATTCGGTCTGTGTATTAATAAATAATATTAATCGATCTACTGATTTTACTTATCATTTTCCTTTAAAATGTAGGTAATGGGAAATTAACGATAGTATCGATTCTTATTACTAGAAATATCGAATGGTGCGATTATCGACAGTTTGCCAGGTCTACTATCTCACCCAGCGTGACAGTATAGAAACTTCTTTTAAGTTTACCGTTTGGTTCTGTCAGGAGCATACCGAATGTGCCCATTTTCGGCCTGAAAAAGAGATGTCTGCAGTACATAGAATATGAGTTTTTCGCATTGACGTAATGTTTCTCTTTTAAGATAAATGACCGATAGAAAATCAATAACTAAAGTATACGATTTATTTCTTAAATATTACAGAAGGTTATGCCAAGTAAGAAATTAAAGCCGCGCGATCTTGGTTTTGAAGAAGGGGCTAAAGGATATCGGAAACTGAAGAAAAGCAGCAGAAACAAAATACGCTGTACCCACAATGAGATAGATCTAGCCGATGACTATTCAGCAGTTGTGATTTAAATTTAAAGGACATATGAGCATTTTAAGTTATTTGTCTTGCGTTGTTACCGTGTAAGGACATATGATCATTTTAAGTTATATATCTTGTATTGTTACCGTTTAAGGACATATAAGCATTTTAAGTTTTTCATTCCAATGATTTTTAGGCTACAAGTGTTCGATCATTCCACAAATTGTCACCCTATCTTTAAAGGAATTTCATTATGTATTACATACATATCTGTTTTATGTTTGGACTTGAACTTGTGGTATTAAAATCACCTCAACACTGTCACGTGTCTTGTCTCAATATCATATGGAGAAGTCAGGCATGGGGGTTCATCGGCATTGCATTAAAATGAAACATGATATTGTGGTGGTTTGACTTTTTCGGGTTTTTGTGGCAATGCAACAAAAAAGAGAAGGAATGAAACACAAGAACAACAAGATTAACCCAAAAATGCAATTTTCGTGGCTTATTTTAGGACCAGTTTAATTTTCTCTATACAAATTTGTTTAACGATATGGACGTCTGCATTTAATAAAGATTGTATTACCTATGTATTGGGAAATGTATGTATATTAATCTTGACATTGTTTTATTCATTAAAATCTTTTCAGAAATAAAGACATACGTCAACAAAACTCGTTTCTTTTGTTTACCATCAACAACAGATGAATGTAAATGCATCTTGTTTAACACATGGGCCACAGTTGAATCGAATTCGCTCTTCGCCTACATTGTAATCGTGGCCGTGTTTGTGATAACGTTAATGTAGGTGAATGAATTGTTGCTGTTGTTTGCATTGATAATGTGCGAGGAGAGATGTCTGCTTAACACAATAACAGAATGACACACTCAAATTCAGTGTGTGTACGAAATAAAGCATGAAATACGATGAACAACTTTTGGGTAGCTTTGGTGTTAAATGAAATAATCAAAGGTTAGTTTTAATAGGTATGTTTGCAGAAAAAACAAGTAAAAAGGCGTTAAGTTCGGCCGGGCCGAACTTTGGATACCCACCACCTCGGGTATATATGTAAACCACCTTTCATCAAAATCCAGCGAAAATTGTATGCCTTATGTCCCATAGTAGTTATATCGAAATATGATCCAATTTGGACCAAATACTAATAAGTACAAGTCATTGTTCAATTATGTAAAACAGAATGTTGATCCTTTTAGCTATATCTAAAAATAAACCGATCTGAACCATATACAATATGGATGTCGAAAAGCCTCACATAAGTCAATGTGTCAAATTTCAGTTAAATCGGATTATAAATGCGCCTTTTTTGGGGCCAAGAAATCGAGATATCGGTCTATATGGCAGCTATATCCAAATCTTGATCGACCTGAGTGAAATTGAACAACTAAAAGCGTGCTAAGTTCGGCCGGGCCGAATCTTATATACCCTCCACCATGGATCGCATTTGTCGAGTTGTTTTCCCGGCATCTCTTCTTAGGCAAAAAAGGATATAAGAAAAGAGTTGCTCTGCTATTAAAACGATATCAAAATATGGTCCGGTTCGGACCACAATTAAATTATATGTTGGAGACCTGTGTAAAATTTCAGGCAATTCGTATAAGAATTGCGCCCATTGGGGCTCACGAAGTAAAATAGAGAGAACGATTTATATGGGATCTGTATCGGGCTATAGACCGATTCAGAACATAATAAACACGTTTTTTGATGGTCATGAGAGGATCCGTCGTACAAAATTTCAGGCATATCGGATAATAATTGCGACCTCTATGGGTCAAGAAGTCAAGATTCCAGATCGGTTTATATGACAGCTATATCAGATTATGAACCGATTTGAACCTTATTTGACACAGTTGTTGAAAGTAAAAATAAAATACGTCATGCAAAATTTCAGCCAAATCGGATAGGAATTGCGCACTCTAGAAGCTCAAGAAGTCAAATCCCCAGATCTGTTTATATGACAGCTATATCAGGTTATGGACCGATTTCAACCATACTTGGCACAGTTGTTGGATATCATGACGAAATACTTCGAGCAAAAAATCATTCAAATCGGATAAGAATTGTGCCCTCTAGAGGCTCAAGAAGTCAAGACCCAAGATCGGTATATATGACAGCTATATCAGGTTATGGACCGATTTGAACCATACTTGGCACAGTTGTTGGATATAATAACAAAACACGTCGTGCAAAATTTCATTTCAATCGGATAAGAATTGCGCCCTCTAGAGGCTCAAGAAGTCAAGACCCAAGATCGGTTTATATTGCAGCTATATCAGGTAATGGACCGATCTGAACCATACTTGGCACAATTGTTGGATATAACAACAAAACACCTCATGCAAAATTTCATTTCAATCGGATAAGAATTACGCACTCTAGAGGCTCAAGAAGTCAAGACCCAAGATCGGTTTATATGGCAGCTATATCAGGTTATGAACCGATTTGAACCATACTTGGCACAGTTGTTGGATATCATAACAAAACGCGTCGTGCAAAATTTCATTCTGATCGGATAAGAATTGCGCACGCTAGAGGCTCAAGAAGTCAAGACCCAAGATCGTTTTATATGGCAGCTATATCAGGTTATGAACCGATTTGAACCGTACTTGGCATATCATAACAAAACACGTCGTGCAAAATTTCATTCCAATCGGATAAGAATTGCGCACTCTCGAGAGTCTCAAGAAGTCAAGACCCAAGATCGGTTTATATGGCAGCTATATCAAAACATGGACCGATATGGCCCATTTACAATACCAACCGACCTACACTAATAAGAAGTATTTGTGCAAAATTTCAAGCGGCTAGCTTTACTCCTTCGGAAGTTAGCGTGCTTTCGACAGACAGACGGACGGACATGGCTAGATCGACATAAAATGTCGCAACGATCAAGAATATATATACTTTATGGGGTCTCAGACGAATATTTCGATTAGTTACAAACAGAATGACGAAATTAGTATACCCCCCATCTTATGGTGGAGGGTATAAAAATACGTATTTACACTTAGAAAAATGCTTATCGTTAATATGAGTTGATTACATAATACACATTAGTTCATGTGATCAACAAGCTCTCTCCATCGAGATCTATCGTTGCCTAAAGCCTTGGCTTGATTCCACGACATATAGGTTGATTCCAACTCTCTTTTGATACATCGGATTCATGTGTTTTTCGGGCGTCACCTTCCTCGCTGTCCTTGCGGGTTCCAGCCTGGGACATTTTCCCCCTATATCATCGCGCGGTCGGCATAGGATATTACCCAATCAAGTCCGTTTTCTCTTGTTGTTTGTTCTTACTTGCAATTTTTCACTTGAAATACGGTTTGGCCAGAAAACTCGAAATATTTGTCGTAGGCAACGGTTTATGAAAACTTCGACTTAACGAGTAGTCGCTTCTGTCAAGCTCCAAATTGTACGACCATATAAAAAAATAGATTTCACACTCCTTTTGAAGACCCTGACTTTTGTATTATGTGAGATGCCACTGTATCTCTAAACTTGCCCTCCAGTTCTTACACTGGGTGAGGCCACCATCCTTTGGGATTGTGACCATGGTCCCCTTGTTCTATTCCGTGGGGACAGCGTTTGTTCCCCAGGCCTCCCCGATTATTGGGGTCATCGCTTGAGCTATGGGCTTTGCACATACCGCAACAGTTCACCAGGTATACTATCAGGGTCGGCTGATTTGCCGTTTTTGAGTGAGACCTGAACGGCCTCAATTTCTTCGCAGGTGGGTTGGGCCTTAGATATATCACTTCGTAGGTTTAGATGCACAGGGGGATTAAGAAGGGCGGAGCTTACATCCTCGGTTGCTGTTTCTTCGGAGCTGAAGAAACAGCGCCATCGCTCAAATTGCTTTTCGAGTGTTGTTTATTCCGAACCATCTTCATCTTTTATTATTGGCGTTGGGCTTATATTGTTGCCGTTCATTTGTTTTACTGACTCGTGGACCTTCGCAGGTGGGTTGGGCCTTAGATATATCACTTCGTAGGTTTAGATGCACAGGGGGATTAAGAAGGGCGGAGCTTACATCCTCGGTTGCTGTTTCTTCGGAGCTGAAGAAACAGCGCCATCGCTCAAATTGCTTTTCGAGTGTTGTTTATTCCGAACCATCTTCATCTTTTATTATTGGCGTTGGGCTTATATTGTTGCCGTTCATTTGTTTTACTGACTCGTGGACCCCACACATATTTCTAATATTAGCTGCATTTTCGTCTTGCTCTGCCAGCATATTATAATATATTCGCTTATCTCTGCGGTCCAGGCGCTTGACCAGCAAGGAGGAGGCCCGATATTCAGTCCTGGCCGCGATTTAAGTTACACTTGATTTTGGCCACAGCAAAGCTTTGCGTAGACGTTTCCGGTCTTTTATTTTCTCTATAGTTTCGTTGCTTATCCATGGTTTTTGGGATCGTCGAGCAATGCATATGATAGAGGTGGCCGTCTCCATACATGTTGCTTTTATGTTCGCCCATGCATGGGTGTTAGTTTGCAGCTTCACCGTTAATGTTGTCTTGTATTCGCGCGCTGTTTCGGGGTCTTTCGGGTTTAAGAGGCTCAACTTTGTGCTTTTTGTTTGAGTCCTTTTCCCGACTGCTGGACATAGACGTAGAGTGGCTACTAAGAGCATGTGGTCACTATCGATGTCGGCTCCTCGTCGAGTTTTCACATACATACATTAGCGAACCCAGAAAGAGTTTGCTGATAAGTACGTGGTCGATTTGATTATGGGTGTTTCCATCTGGTATATTTGTGTATATTTTTATAGGGGAATTTTGTGCCTTCAATAAAGAGTCGGTATCGGGCGCAGAAATTAACCATTCTATCACCATTGTCATTCCTGGTATCGCCAAGTCCTTACATTCCCATGATTGATTGTAGATTATTGTTGTTATTGCCCACCATGGCATTAAAATCTTCCATAATAGTTTTAATGTCTACTATGACATGCGTGTCATAGCGTGTAGAGTTGGGAATAGAATTGATCCTTTGTTTCAATGGATATTTTGCTGAATTTTGAATTTAAACTTGCCGTCATGATGCGTTCAGATATAACATTGTATGATAGAATAGCTCGCTTTGCTTTCGGCGACAGTAAAATACCGAACCCATTTGTTCGGTGGATTTATTGACTGAAAAAATGAAGAGGTAGCCACCTTAAAGATCCATAGTTCCGCATTTTGGCCATCGTACTTCATTTTAATCGAGGATGTCTAGGTTGTAGTTTGACATCTCGATCTGGACTCCTGTAAAGTATCGATGCTTCTGAGAGAGTTCTGACGTTTCATGTTCCAATCATAAACCGCATTCTCAATCCCTAGGTCGTCATCGGGGGGTTGGCAGTTCCCTTATTTCTTGTTGATGGTTCTGTCATCGTAATTTTGTTTTTAGATGGATGGTGGCTTGGACCATCGCATCGGTGCCTAGTGCTTGAGTTGCCAGCGACCGTCTTGTGAGCTATATCGATAGTGAATCTTCTGAAGATCTGCGAGCGCCACCGTTGGCCATTTCCTTTGATTCATTCGCTGCCGACCCTATTGGACGAACCCATCGTGATCGCATTGGTATCCGTGCAAGCGGGACACCCCCTGCTTGTGCTAACTTGTTGGTTCGCCCCGCATAATTTATTTCTGCGGTACCCGTCATATCTGATGGGGTTTCCCCAATCCACCACTTAGGGAGGCGTTCGTTGAGAGAAGTAGCATGGAGTTTTGTACTTACCGACGAATATCGATAAAAAGAAGAAATGTCAACTGATTTATTTTCATTTTCAATATGAAGTTGGCGTAAGCATGAATAATATTTTAATGGTTTTTTTTTTCTTCTTCATACATTTTTCATCATTTCAGGAAAAAATCGATGCCCAAGAACAACTCCAGGGCTGTACTTTGCCCTCATAATACATCTAGGGGCATCGGGCATCCTGCATAAGTGTGTCTCTCCCTGCGTCCAACGCGACGCAACCTGTCGTTGCATAATCAGTATAGAGGTTATATCAGCAATCCGAAGTCATGGTTTCTCAACCCCAGGGCTAGCAAAATCGATCTCGATCACAAGGCACAAGGCCACCTTGCATTCCAGAGCCCCAGATAATGCCTCAGTGACCCGGAAGGTCAACAAAAATGTCGTTATCTTTTTTGAATCATTTTTTAAAAATAAATTGGTTGAGTAATAAATTGAAGTACAATGACCCTTTCATACCCATTGCGAATATGGTCCTATTCTTTTTTCGAGCCTCCTAATTTTTGTACACCTACCCTGGTGATGGACATTTGTGAGTCACTATGCCATGCATAGAAGATATATTAAACTTCTCCCTAAAGAGGTGTCGCACTGCGGCGCACCAATCGGATTCGGTTATAAAAAGGAGAGGCTTTATCATTGAGCTTACCGACAAATATCGTTACTTTCCGACATATATCGTTAATTATGTCGGTAAGGATTTAGAGAATCGCACTACTGAAACTTATTACTGGATGAACTACTCAAGAAATTTGGAATTTTAGTTCAATATATATAACTAAAATGTTAACAATTTGTGTTTCGTGAGCTCATAATAACTCGGAAGTAAGCATTATTTAATAACTGTTAGTAATTTTTGAACTAAAATTGAATTAGCTGACTGTGGCATTGCCAACTCCAAAAATATATTTTATAACTCCGTTTGGATCTCCACAGACGCGCGGAATCGATACTCAAACTCGGGACCTTTGTATTGAGGAACAGAAACACATGCTCTATGTCATAAATGTTTATAATTGCAATGTTTCATATTAAATTTGTCCCCTTCAAAACAGCTGAGCAATTGATAGCGTGGGTGGGAGACAGGAGGAACTTGGTTATGTAATTAAGATGTGTCCGCTAATCTTCGTTTAGATGGTTTGAAGAGTTCGGAAATAGCGATTATTTTCAATAATGTTACCTTTCAGTTTCAATGCTCGTTAGTTCAAATCTTACCATTGCGAAGTAAAAAGTGCACTAATAGTATGTAAAAACAATTTCGCAACTGTTATGATATTATTGAGCACATAATTCTTTAGCGCCATAGGGAGTTTAATATTTCCCAAAGTTAGTTAATTTTAACTAGTGGTGAGGTTCCAATTTTTTGAGTGTAGGGGTCTATGTGTAGAATTTCACAAAATATCGCATTTAGCTATAGTCATTAGAAAAGTACAGGTTAAACAAATTAAAGCGTGCTAAGTTCGGCCGGATCGAATCTTATGTACCCTCCATCAGGGACGTAGTCAGGGGGGTCCTTGGGCCCGAGCCCCCACAAAATGATTTTGCCTATTGAAAAAATACAATTAAATTTATACTAAACACAAAATTTTAGTAAAACTTTTTAAAATGACAACATTTTAGTAAAACAGAATTTTGATCAGACCAGGACCACCTTCAAATTATTTTTCTTAAGTAAAAAATCAAAATTATTTTCTTTAAGACAAAATTTCATTACTATTTTTCCTAAAGACAATATTTCAATAAAAAAATATTCTAAAGCCTACAATTTAATGATTATTTTCTAAAGACTATATTTTAGTGAAAAGTTTTATAAAGACAATTTTTTGCCCAGCCTACCTTGAAATTATTTTATAAAGTCAAAATTTCAATAAAATTTTTTTGTGCCTGCTCAATGCATTTTGCGACACTACATAAAACAACTTTTTTATTTCCTAAGCCAAAAGAAATAATTTTTTAATATTTTACAACTATTTGGCGAAGAAAGGTGGATTTAATTACATCGACATAAAATAGCTCCTGCTGGATTATCGCCATAAATTTATTTCTTTACCATAGGACATGCAACAAGACACTAAAATAAATTTCAGAAATCTCACTCCTAAGAATTTTTTGGGCCCTCCACCCCCAAAATACAATAAAAAACCTGGCTACGTCCCTGCCCTCCACCATGTGTCGCATTTGCCAAATTCTCTGAATGACTTTTTTAGTATATATATGAGATACATCAAGTTATTGACCGATATGGACCGTACTTGTCATGGCTGTTAGAAGTTATAGAAAAATACCACCTCAAAAATTTCAGGCAAATCGAGTAAAAATTGCGCTCTCCAATGGCTCAAAGTGTCAAATTGGGATATCGCTTTATCAAAACATGGACTTACTTAGACCATATTGTTTCAGCTGTTGCATGTCATACCAAAACGATATGTGCAAAATTTCAGCCAAATCGGATAAGAATTGTGCTTTCTAGAAGCTCCAGAAATCTAATCGGGAGATCGGTTTATATGGCAGCTATATTAGGCTGCAAACCGATTTGAGCCATAGTTAGCACAATTGTTGGAAGCCATAACACCACGTGCAACATTTCAGTCAAATCGGATAATAATTGCGGCCTCTAGAGGCTCAAGAAGTCAAGACCCAAGATCGGTTTATATGGCAGCTATATAAGGGTATTGACTGAGTTAGACCATACTTGGTACAGTTGTTAGAAGTCATTCTTCAACGATATGTGAAAAATTACACCAAATCGGATAAGAATTGCGCCCACTAAAAGCTCAAGAAGTCTAATCGGGAGATCGGTTTATTTAGCAGTTATATCAGGTTATGAACCGATTTGAGTTAAACTTTGCACAATTGTTGGAAGCCATAACACCACGTGCAACATTTCAGCCAAATTGGAAAATAATTGCTGCCTCTAGAGGCTCAAGAAGTCAAAACCCAAGATCGGTTTATATGACAGCTATATCAGGATATGGACTGATTTAGACCTTGGTACAGTTGTTAGAAGTCATTCTTCAACGATATGTGCAAAATTTCAACCAAATCAGATAAGAATTGCGCCCTCTAGATGCTCAAGAACTCTATGCGAGAGATCGGTTTATATGGCAGCTATATCAGCTTGTGAACCGATTTGAACCATACTTAGCACATTTGTCGGAAGTGATACCAAAACACCACAGCAAAATTGGATAATAGTTGCGCCCTCTAGAGTCTCTAGAAGTCAAAACCCATGATCGATATATATGGCAGCTATATCAAAACATGGACTGATTTGGCCACTTAACAATCCCAACCGACCTACACTGATAAGAAGTATTTGTGCAAAATTTCAAGCGCCTAGCTTTACTCCTACGAAAGATAGCGGACATGACTAGATCGACCTAAAATGTCATGACAATCAAGAATATATATACTTTATGGGGTCTTGACGCATAGCCCCCATATAAACCGATCCATCGATAGGATTTCTTGATCCCTTAAAGGGCGCAATAATCAACCAATTTGAATTTAATTTTCGACAATGACTTCTCCTACGACCTTCAACATCTGTGCCAAGTATCGTCTGAATCGGTCTATAACCTGATATAACTCCCATATAAGCCGATCTTCCAGTTGTATTTATTTAGCCCCTAGAGAGCGCAATTCTAAACCGATTATGCTGAAATTTTCGACTGTCGTACGATCTTCAACATCTATGCCAAGTATGGTGTCTATCGGTCCATAATCTGATATGGCTCCCATATAATCCAATCTCTAAATTTGTCTTCTCGTCTGAGCACCGACATTGTTCCCAAAAAAATTCAATCTCTCATAAAGGTTCAGGTGGACGCAGATGATTTATACCGCAAACTGGTCACAAGATAATATAATAATTTATGAAAAAGAAACTAGATTATCTCCCCGTAAATTCCGCAAGTTCCAGACCCTGAAAGTCAACATTTTTTTTCAATTTTGGTATAAGCTACTTTAACATATTTTTTTTTAATTTTTCAAATTTTTTTTTTTTTGCCTGTTAGGGCGAGATCATTAAATTTTACAATTTTTGTTTGTTTCTCTTTCGAGACGAGCTGAATGATCGAAGATGCAAATGGAAAAGGAAAGCCAAAGGTAGCACACACACCAACCACTATGGGACGCGTTTGGTCTTTGGTTAGAAGACTTTTCAACCATATTAGGTGTGATGGCTTCAAGGGCCGTGCGTTGGTATGTTGTATTTAAATCGTATTTAATTGCGAAAACGCATCTATGATACAATTACCACGTTAACCAAGCTCGACAACCCTGCTTATTAGCTGTACCTTTTTCCAATGCATTTATTTTTGTGCAATGGCAGACATTCTGTCTGTGGTAAATTACACTTTCTTCCGTACCACACATGATTCTGTGCATCTGTTGGAAGTTGTATTGATGGCTTCGAACGCTAAGACAACGGCAATGGTTCTCGCCGTTGCTCCGTGGTCCCAGGTTCGAATCCTGACCGGGTTCTGCCGAATTTTTTTGATTTTTCAAGTTTTTTGTTTTTGCCTGTTAGGGCGAGATCATTAAATTTTACAATTTGTGTTTGTTTCTCTTTCGATCGATGATCGAAGATGCAAATGGAAAAGAAAAGCCAAAGCCAACCACTATGGGACGCGTTATACCCACCACCGAATGATGGGGTATATTCATTTTGTCATTCCGTTTGCAACACATCGAAATATCCACTGCCGATCCTATAAAGTATATATATTCTTGATCAGCGTAAAAATCTAAGACGATCTAGACATGTCCGTCCGTCTGTCTGTTGAAATCACGCTACAGTCTTTAAAAATAGAGATATTGAGCTGAAACTTTGCACAGATTCTTTATTTGTCCATAAGCAGGTTAAGTTCGAAGATGGGCTATATCGGACTATATCTTGATATAGCCCCCATATAGACCGATCCGCCGATTTAGGGTCTTAGGCCCATAAATGCCAAATTTATTATTCGATTTTGCTGAAGTTTGGGACAGTGAGTTGTGTTAGGCCCTTCGACATCCTTCTTCAATTTGACCCAGATCGGTCGAGATTTGGATATAGCAGCCATATAGACCGATCCGCCGATTTAGGGTCTTAGGACCTTAAAAAACACATTTATTATGCGATTTTGCTGAAATTTGGGACCGTATAATTCACCGTATAATGACGAAAGGTGGTTTACTTATATACCCGAGGTGGTCTGTATCCAAAGTTCGGCCCGGCCGAACTTAAAGTATTTTTACTTCTTTTTTTTCGATTGTTTTCACTGTGCATCGCCTTAAGTCTCATAGCCGCAGTGGCTGACTCACACTTAATCTGTATGTCAATGGATAGGATATTTAGAATAGTCTCCAGTGCCATAGTGGACATGGTCCTCATGGTTCCGCCTATGGCAAGATAACATGTTCTCTGAACCTGTTGTATTATCCTTACGTTGCACTTTTTCTCCATAGCAGTCCATCAAACTACTGAGGCGTAAGTAAGTATACAGTAAATATATTAAAAAAACTAACTCATCCGATTCGTTTGACAATTCAATGAAAACAGTTGTTTTCCATCTATAAAATCAGCTGTTTTCAATGAATAGGTGAATGAATCGAGCGACAAAAAGAAATAAAAGCTGGTGCATTTATTGTTTGATTGAAAAAGATAACATTTTCAAAAAATTTTATACATAATTTTTTTTAAGATTCAATTAAAAAGTTATTGAACCAATAAGATTTTTAATTGAAAATTCCAATCACGGTCGTAATTAAAAAAAAGTTCAGAGTCAATTAAAAAAATTATTCAATCAATTAATTCTTTAATTGAAAATGACAAAAATTTCAATAACCATCGTAATTGAAAAAAAACTTCAGATTCAATTAAAAAAATGGTTGAATTAATTAATTTTTAATTGAAATTGCCTAAAAAATCCGGATTCTATTAACAAATTATTGATTCAATTTATTTTTTAAATTGAAAACATTTTTATTTTCACGAAAATTGTTTCTATTAAATTTTTTTTTCTGTATTGAAGGCGCCATTTTCATCCGATTGTGCTAAAATTGTGTACATTGATTTCCCTCATGACATCGAACTGATTTTATTAAATTAGGTTTTTGGTCTGTCTCTTGATATTGCTTTTATATAAATCGATCTCCTGATGTTTACTTCTCATTTTCCTTTGAATTATAAATATTGTAGTTGATGCGAAACAGAGAACGGGTTGAATCTTATTTTCACTGGCTATGAATCCATTCGTAAAAATAATGCAAATTGTCATCAACACACATCATTTCAAAACAACAGCATTCAGCGCAAGTCACAGAAAGAGAATATGACGAAAGCCGTGCATTGCATGGCATATCTTTTGTTTATCTCACATAACACTCTCACCGGCAACGAACGGTGTGAATCATTTAAGTGTTGATTGAATAAAGTCTTATAGCTTTCAAAGGGAATATTTTTAAATGCTTCCTTAATATCTATTGTACCCACCACCATTGAATGGGGATAGATATTAGGAAAGAGAATGCCAACAGAATTTTGGACCCTGCACCTAAAAGAAACCCAAACGAACATATGGGCCACTATGAGATTTAAATAAAAGGAATTCGGGAGCGGGTTTGTAAATTTGTTTGTTCAGTATAGACTTAAAAACGATTAAACCGATTTTCTTGAGATTTGCTCAGATTGTGTAGGTTGGTCAGGAAGAAGCAAGAGACAATATTATTATAACTTGATATCGGAAAAGGGTCGGACCCTCACCCCAAAAGCAACATTCAAATGAAAGGTACTTGGGAGTAGAGTTCGAATTTAATATTATAAGTAAAAACGTGAAACTCAAATAAAAAGTATTTGGGAGTAGAGTACGAATTTGATATTAACAAGTAAAAACGTGTTAAGATCGGCCGTGATGTTCGTAAAAAAGCTTCCAGGGGGCAGTTTTTGACGCTCTGATCATCTTACCGCCAAAAATCCATTATAAATCTACACAGCTAAATTTTCTTGCTAACTGCTCTTGTATCGTATGCATAACAGCAGTATGCCATGAACTATAGAGGATATACAAGCAGTTTAAGTTACATTTTAAATCTATGAAAAAATTTGCATTTTAAAACACAGCAGAATTTAAATGTTTCTGAAAACGTTTTAGCACAGGCGAGCCCCCTTATGTGACCCAAGGCAACCTTTTATACACATGACAATTTGGGTAAATGAATGGTAAACAAGTTTAAAACACAAAACCAACCCAGAGTTTTCTGAAAAAACATCAGTTGCGTAGGTGAATGACCGAATTTTAATTTTAGGTAAGGTTGCTGAGTTTGTTTCAATTAAGTAGTTATGTGCGTGCAAAATCTCCCTTGTGATAATTTAGACTGCAGATATTCCTTGGTATTCAAATTATCGTTTCATTCAAAAGTGAATTCAAGAGTTTTCACTTTCAATAACTTTTGACTACCTAAATAATTATGGAGTTTCTTCAACTGCAAACCACACATTACACATCTACCTTTGTCTCACCACAGTCTCCATTGAGAGATACTGCAGCTTTAATGCATTTCCTCCTAAAACAAAAACAAAATGAAAACCTGTCAATGCACATTAAACGCTCCAAATTCCAAAAGCAAGTTTATGTCTGTGTGGTAAATTTCTGGTCTGACAAGTGGCTTACGTGACGTCGTGGCAAACACTTTGGACAAATATCAACAGTGTTACCGCCTTTATGGGGGATTTCCAACAAAAATGATGAAAAACAAATAAAAGCGTGCTAAGTTCGGCCGGACCGAATCTTATATACCCTCCGCCATGGATCGCATTTGTCGAATTCCTTTCCCGGTATCTCTTTTTAGGCAAACAAAGAATAAAAGAAAATAATTGCTATGGTATTAGAGCTATATCAAGTTATAGTCCGATTCGAACCATAATTGAATTGAATATTAAAGACCATAATAAAAGTCATTGCGACCTTTATGGGCTCAAGAAGTAAAATAAGGAGAACGGTTTATATGGGAGCTGTATCAGGCTATAGACCGATTCAGACCATATTTGTTTAAGGTCATGGGAGAAGCCGTTGTATATAATATTAGCCAAATCGTATAACAATTGAGCCCTCTAGAGGCTCAAGAAGTCAAGATCCCATATCGGTTTATATGGTAGCTACATCAGGTTATGGACCACTTTAAACCATATTTGGCACATTTGTTGGAAGTCATAACAAAACACGTCATGCAAAATGTCAACTAAATCGGATAAGAAGTGCGCCCTCTAGAGGCTCAAAAAGTTAACATTCAATATCGGTTTATATGACAGCTATATCAGGTTATAGACCGATTTGAACCATACTTAGCACAGTGTTTGGAAGTCACAACGTAACACGCCTTGCAAAATTTTTGCCAACTAGGATAAGAATAGCGCCCTCTAGATGCGAAAGAAGTCAAGACCCCAGATCGGTTGATATGGCAGCTATATCAGGTTTTTGGCCGATTTAGACCATACTTAGGAGAGTTATTGGAAATCATAAAGAAACACCTCATGCAAAATTGCAATAAGTCAATATCCAAAATCGGTTTATATGGCTGGTATATCAAATATGGCAGCTATATCAGGTTATTGGCCGATTTAGACCATAGTTAGGAGAGTTATTGGAAATCATAAAGAAACACCTCATGCAAAATTTCAAGAAGTCAAAATCCTAAATCGGTTTATATGGCTGCTTTATCAAACCGATTTGACCCAAACGACCTACACTAATAAGAGGTATTTGTGCAAAATTGGGGAGGTGGGGGATCACCCGCTATTTTTTAAAGTCACAAATTTCCAAAATTCTTGTTACTGTGAAATTGGTAAAGATACCTTAATTTTATTTTAAAAAATTGTGGTAGCTATTGGGTGCAGAAACAGACACATCGGCGGTGACATTTGGTCATAAAGTGAGAGCTGAATTTTGCACTCATTGCCAACACAGTGCAAATATCTTTTGGAAGGTGTATTGATAGCTTCGAACGCTAAACAACAGCAACTGCCCTTGCTACTGCTCCATGTGAACAGGTTCGAACGACGAAAAATACCCAAGAATAGGCTTCGGAAAAAAAAAGATTTTTTTCCAAAAATTTAAAATATTTGAGAAATTGCTACGTCAATATAAATTCTCTAAATTATAAATGTACTAGCATATGCCCGGTCGCTTCTTTGCCCTCGATGGTACACTCAATATCAAGATGTAACTATATCGCAATTTTTGTAGCATTTTGAAAGTTTAGTGCATAAATGTACGAATTTAAAAAAAAATCGCTAGTCGGCCGATAAATACTGTCAGTCGAGGTGTAACTTAAAAGTAGTACCTAAATGAACAAATTTCAAAACATATTCTAATCGTCCAGTACATACTGCGAAGATGTGCCTGTATCCCAAATTTCAGATCTGTAGATCAATCTATAAAGAAAGTACTAAATAGTAAGACTTAAGAGCTTTTTATTCCACTCATGGTGCGATTTCAGCACTTTATATTTGGAGGAACTTATCATATATTTGTCAAAACATCGATCATTTTTAGCAAATTTTTTAATTTTACCCTTCTCCGTTTGCTGTAAAAGTAGATAAGCTTTTTCGTACTTTTTCGTACCTAAATGTATGATTTGTTAAAAAATCACTTAGTCAGCCAACAAATATTTCTTAGTAGAATCTCCATGCTTTGTTTCAGAGCTCTAGTTCAATCCTTAAAGAAATTATGAAGAGGCACCATATACGGTACTAAACGTACATTTATTTTGTTTTCATTACTATATTTCATATTTTTTCTATATAAAACCTTTATTTCGCAACAACAATCATTTAAGCCAAATTTCGAAGTTCTAGCTCTACCCGTTCGCCGTATGCAAAGTTCACCTATTTCTTACCTTTTTGGTACTTTTTTGTTCCTAAATATCCAAAAGTCCAAAAACTCTTTTGGCATCCCAATTTAGGTTGCCATGTGTACCTAAATTGAAAGCTCTAGCTCAATTAACAAACAAGGCGCCAAAAAGTACCAATTGCGCCACTGAACGTACCATTTTTCCCACTTCCGGTACTATTTTGGGGAATTTTTGTCTCCAAATCTTATTATTTCGAGACGCTTTTTAATCATAATTCTAGCCCATCCGTTCGCGCTGGGTAAAAATCACTACTTCGTACTTTTTAGTACCTAAAATTACGAATATCACAAAACCCCGTCTTATAGCGCGTGCCTAATTTCATGACTCTAGCTTTAGCCGTTTGGGCTGGGCGTTGATCAGTCAGTCAGCCAATCAGTCAATCATGCGTCTCATTTATATATAGAGATAAAATTTCATCAAAATCGGACAACGGAATCGAGGATCTGGCGTATTGGTTTAAAATTTTTTCTTTAAAAATTTTTACAGAAAAAATTTTAGGAAAATTTTGTTTGGATAAGCATTTTAAAAATATAAATTTGTTTATGCAAAATATAAATTTGGGGTTTAAAAAATAATTTCGATTTAATGAATTTTTTTTTTAAAAACTAATTTCGAAGACGGTTCGGTCCGTGCTGAAGTTTTGTCTTAAGAGAATATTACGCTGAAATTTTGTCTCTAGAAAAATATCATTAACATTTTTTAGAAAAAAATTCATTAAAATTTTGTTTTTTCTAAGAATTTCATTACAATTTTGTCCTTAAGAAGGTTAATTTTAAAGCGTTCCTGGCTTCATCAAATGTCATTATAAAAAATGTTAATGAAATGTTTTGTTTAGAATAAATCATTGAGGCCCCCCCCCCTGGCTACGTTCCTGGTGGAGGGTACAAAAAGTAAATGAAAATCTTCAATAAAACCACAATAAAGTGTTGAGTCATTTTTACCTTTACCAAATTGATTTTTTATTCAAGTTACCTATTTCGAAATTTAAAATGGCAACTCTGGTCACGATTTTTTTACATCGTTTCCAACAGCAAAGCCAGCACTACTCTCTAGTTTGGCATAGCACAAAAATGTTGTTTGCCGCGATTACATCTTTTATCAAATACTTGACTGTACTTGTCAAACATCTGTAAAAGGATATTGGACACCAGATTCAGTCAACGATAAGCCTTAACAAAGAAGTATTAAATGGCCAATGATAAGCAAAGTATTAATAAACTTGAATGAAAATGAACTTTGTATGAATGATTGTAGGGTCAATAATTTTCGGCTAATGCATCAGCCGCAAAATACATCTATGAGAGTCGTTGAGATGCTCTAGGGTCATATAATAGAAATGTGAGACGTTATTGGAATAAAGTGTGTAAGGCGCATGTGTGAGAAAGGCAAAACAGACAGGGAAATGAGGTACTTATACGGTGCGATGCGTACTCTCCCCACATTTCGTGAGGTAGTGGGTTCAAGCTTAGGCGGAATTCTTGAATACCAATGACCTGATAGGGTACTAGTGGTCGGCAGTTTAAGGATTTTGCCTTTTTCAATCCATTCTAATGTTCCATTCAATAGATTTTGGTTTCTAAAATACGAAATTTTGTTTTGTTATAGATGTAATTATAAAAAATTTAAATTTCTTTTATCAAATTCTTAAAATTTTATATTTTATGAAAAAAGGGCTTTTTCACCAGTAGTCGGCACCATTTTCCAATGCTCGGCATGACATGTTCCTATAGTCGGCATATAGTATTTTAGTAAAGAAAATTATTGATGTAATTATATTAAAACACAATTTTTACATTATTAACTTACATACTTAACACTAAAAACCAAGAAAAAACAATAAGGAAGCCATAAGATCTCCCGGGAAAAAGATGGAGTACCCAAAACTATAGGTATATTTCATATCCAAAGATGGGTCTATATAACAATTATATTCAACTGCAATGCGATATGGACATATTCGAAAGAAAGTAGAAAGGTCAATACTATAATTTTTCCCAAATTTCAAGGAAATTGGTTGAAAAATACTTCATTTATAAGGTAAAGAAGTTCAATCGAGAGATTAATCTATATAAAAGGTATATCTAAATATGATCCGATCTGCATCATATTCGATGTGAATGTAGATAGTATCATACCCTCCCTCGCCTTCCCTCTCTCTACAACGCATTGATTAAAATTTCAGGGAAATTGGGTAAAAAATTTGACTTTTATAAGCTCAAAACCTTAATTCGGGAGATAATGTATATGGAAGCTTTATTCCAATATGATCCAATCTGGACCTTTTTCCAACAAATGAGGAGAATATAACACATGGTTGCAAATTTCGAACAAATTGGGTAAAAATATTCGTTTTAAGAGCTGAGAACGGTAAATGGGGTGATCGGTTATACAGATGCTATATATATATATATAGGTGTAGTTCGAAAATTGACCTATTTTATCGAACTAAACCTGACTATGGATGGGAAAGTAATATGTACCAAGTTTCAGCTAAATCGTTTTTTTGGACAAGGCGACCTACATTGCTAATTGTACCTAAAATAATTAAATCATTATGTCCTGTTGGGATCCTGTTGGGTCATTATGACTGATCGTCACTATGTGGGGTGAGGTGAACGCCTAGATATATTATCAGAAAAAAGATATCAGATTCGCAGGCAATAACCTCATATAATATTTTTAATCCCATATTGTCATGATATGTCTATATAGCCATTTCGTGGGGGCGTCTACAGGAAGGTTGTGCGCCACACCTCTTCTGCCACTTGAGCACAAATTAGAATATCGCATTCCACTTAAGAATATCTGCCAATTGGTTCCCCATTGTCTTAATAGGTCAATTAATTTATTTGAAGCGCTTTTAGAAGATAAAGCGCTACCTGGATACTTGGACACAGATTTTAATGTCATACTCGTTATCTACCTTTTATTTGAATATCACATAGCCATGAGGACCTGCTTTTGTATGTCATATTCGTAATCTACTCAAGAATACATTTCATTTGAGTCCAATATTGATGTGTACGTCTAAAATGTCTTTTTGTTCTATTTATTTTCATATTTTTAATATCATATTCGTATTCTACTCTCCAATACCTTCCATTCGATACTCATATTGTCCTGATTGCTCAACTTTTCGTTTTAGGTGGTGTTTTTGGAGTAACGGAGGAGCGTCTGCCCCCTTTAAATATCAACAAATTATATATTGCTATATTGCCTATTGCTCTTTCCAGACCATGTTCGAAATTTACACCCGAATAGCTTTTAGTTGAGTCCCATACTGTCATTATCATCCAATATGCCTAATTGAGGGGGTTTTGGGATCAGGGTGGCCCCTAGATACCTGGACCAACTTTTGATTTTAAATATCTTTCATTTGAGTCCAATATTGTCCCGATGGGTCCACTTTTATTTTTGAGTAGTAATTCGGTGTAAGGGGGAGGGTCCGCCCCCCTTGCAATATCAAAAAATTATATAGCCTATTGCTCCTTCCGGACCACTTCCCACAATCTGTTTTAAAGAAAATTCAAAATCAAATCTGTTGTTTGTATGTATGTATATCTATTGCCATTTGGCATTCCATTTTGAACAATAGATCGTCGTTATTCATATAGGATCTAGACATGTCAGTCTCTTCGTTGATTGAAATCACTCTACAGCCTGAAATTCAAAGATGGTCAATAGTACCCTTTATACCGATGTTTCCATAAGAAATCTTGAGTTCATAAAGTCGTATTTTTGCTCCGATTTCAATAAACAACCGTGCCGAGTTTGGATAAAGCTATATACCGATTTAAGCGTTTGTGCCCAGGAATGGGCTTTTACTACCCATACATTCCGATTGAAGGCATTGAACTCACAAAAGCCGCATTTTCTACCCAGAATTTACGAAGTTTCAAAGATATCCCTTAACACTCGTACCAGCAGTTATGGTCAATAACAGAACTTACGCTCTTTTTCTTGAAACTAAAGCAATGAGACCCTTTGTAACCCCCTGGTCGCTCTCTATCCTTGACTTTATTCTGCACTCTTAACGAATACACAGAAACAACACGAAGTGAATTTAATTTAAGTCATCCCCGGCGATTTTTTCGGTAATTAACTTGGTAATAATATGTTGGAAAAACCTACCAAAAATTGAGGTCAGCCTACCAACATACCAAGATATTAAAAACCAACAATTTTGATAGGATCCCACCAATAACGGCAACACTAATTGGGAGTCCACAGAACAAGACAAAAAATGTTGTAACCAGAGTACAGTAGATGGGTGGGTGGGTGTCATTTATTTTGTCATTTATAGTTCGGCCGGGCCGAATCTTATATACCCTCCACCATGGATCACATTTGTCGAGTTCTTTTCCCGGTATCTCTTTTAAGGAAAACAATGGATAAAAGAAAAGAATTGCTATGCTTTTAGAGCTATATCACGCTTTGGTCCAATTCGGACCATAATTGAATTGAAAGTTGGAGACCATAGTAGAAATTATTGTGTAAAATTTCAGCCAATTCAAATAAGAATTGCGCCCTTTAGGTGCTCAAGAAGTAAAATAGGGAGATCGGTTTATATGGGAGCTGTAGCAGGCTATAGAACGAATCAGACATAATTTACACGTATGTTGAAGGTCATGAGAGAAGCCGTTGTACATTTCAGCCCAATCGGATAATAATTGCGCCCTCTAGAGGCTCATGAAATCAAGATCACAGATCGGTTTATATGGTACCTTTATCAGGTTATGGACCGATTTAAACCATATTTGGCACATTTGTTGAAAATCATAACGAAACGCGTCATGCAAAATTTCAGCTTAATCAGATAAGAATAGCGACCTTTAGAGGCTCAAGAAGTCAAGACCCCAGATCGGTTTATATGGCAGCTATATCAAGTTATGAACCGATTTCAACCATACTTGGCACAGTTGTTGAAAGTCGTATCGAAACATGTCATTCAAAATTTCAGTGAAATCGGATAGGAATTGCGCCCTCTAGAGGCTGAAGAAGTCAGGACCCAAAATCGGTTTATATGGCAGCTAAATCAAAACATGGGCCGATTTGTCCCATTTACAATCCCAACCGACATACACTAATAAAAAATATTTGTGCAAAATTTCAAGCGGCTAGCTTTACTCCTTCGAAAGTAAGCGTCCTTTCGACAGACAGACGGACGGACATGGCTAGATCGACTTAAAATGTGATGACGAAGTTAGTAAACCCTCATCCTATGGTGGAGGGTATAAAAATGAGGTAGGGGGTTGTTTTTTACACTGGTGAGAAAAAATTTCATTTTGTTGTGCCAATCGACCATTTATTCTAACACTGACAAATTTTGGCGTTTGTCAAAAATCAAAAGTAAACAAGATGTGCGCGCCATGTAATAATACAGGAAAAAGTCAGAAAATAATAATTATTTGCCTAATGAATATTTTTCAATAATATTTTCCATTACTGCTAGCAGTTATATTGCAAATGCGAACGTTGCAATATGGAGCCATGGATATGGAGACGTTTACATGAAAATTATCATGACATAACTACCAGGTAGTGTACCATAAACAGCTGAGTACAATTTTTTCTTTCGAAGTGCACTATCTGCCAACGAGTTTTGGCTGTGTGTGTGTATTATAACTATGAATTATAACACACACAAACAACAAAAAATGGCACGAACTAGTAACGTACTCAAAATCAGAGTTGCACTACTCACTGATTTTGACAGATAGTGAACACAATATTTTAATGTTGGGCAACTGCCAAAGATCGGCCAAAATTGTGGCTTCTATAGCCTTAAGAGCCCATATCGGATGGAAGATATATGTGGGAGCTATATATAAATCTGAACCGATTTTTATGAAATTCTGCACACGTATTGGGACGTCAGAAAAAACATATCATAACATTTTGTAAAGATCGGAGCAAAATTGTGGGTTCTACAGCCTTAATAGTCCATATCTGATAAAAGAAATATATATGAGAGAAAATCGTGCTCTAGCACGATGCTGATAATATTTCAGGGTCCGCGCCCTAAACTCCCCTTAATCCGGCAATGTTTGCCTACTATGGCAATAAGGGGCTCAAATGATAGGTATTTAACAGTAGAAAACGAATTTGAAATGCAATTTTGAGGCCAAGTGTTGGGGAGTAGTGTCACCCCATAAACTCCCCCTAAATTAAGTGTTTCAAGGAGGACTCATCTCATAAACCCTCCTGAACCACACATATATACCGACTATAGCAATATGTAGCTCAAATGTGGTTTTTGGGACTAGAGTATGAATCTGATATCTACTTTCGGAGCAAAGAGCTTGGCTAATCCAATCCACCACCAAAACCAAAAGAATTAAGTAGATCTAACATCCAAACTTTAATGTGCGGACCCTCCCCACACCCTATTTTCAAAAACGACAGATCTCGGAGATGTGTGCACCAATTTACGCGAAATTTAGTTTGTTTATAATAACTCGAAAACAGAAATTTGGTATAATTATTTGAGGTGGGTTGTCTAGGGCGGCCGCTCCAGCTCTAAAGCCCGCCAAATAGAAATATAGACGAACCAGTAATGTGAGACCAAACGGACTACGGACCTATACGTCCTTTCTTCTCAAAACCATGGAAAGAATTATGGATATCATGATAAAGATTACGACACCAGCGAACTGCTCAAATACAAACATCATGCCCATGTCACAGAAAGGTCGGTGGCGACTGCCCTGCACAAGTTTGTGCATAAAATAGAAGAATCCTTCTATGCCAAGACGTACACATTGACGATATGCATTGACATGGAGGCCACCATGGCGCAGAGGTAAGTATGTCTGACTATGACGACGAACACATGGGTTCAAACCCCGGCGAGAAAATCAAAACTTTTTCAGCGGTGATTATCCCCCTCCTAATACTGGCGAAAATTGTGAGGCACTGTACCATTTGATATGGCAGCCAAATAAAAACGTCTCTCCAAAGAGGTGTCGCATTGCGACATGACGTTCGGACTCGGCTATAACAAGGAGGCACCTTATCAATGAGCCGTAACTTGAATCGGACAGCACTTATTAATATGAAATGTTCATGGGCCAGGATTCGAACCCAGGCTTACAGCGTCATAGGCGGACATAAAAATCTCTGCGTTACCGTAGCGAAAAGTGCAATATAGGGATAATACAACAGGTTCAGAGATCATGGACACATCACCGCGACGATAGGAAACCTAAAATGAATGGTAGAAGTTTCGGATAGAAAACCTGAGACGATAGCGGCACAATCTTAGATTGACGGAGCTCTGGTATTGCCATCTGGAAGATTATACTGCACAGATGGATCAAAGCTAGAGGACAGAATGGGCCGGGGGGTCAGCATTGAGGACCATAATACTGGCGGAGATCAGTGCGATCGCGGAATGCGTGAGGTGTTATGAGGCCACCGTAGTGCAGAGGTTAGCATGTCCGCCTAAGACGCTAAACGCCTAGGTAAAACATAAACAAGTAAAAAGACATTAAGTTCGGACGGGCCGAACTTTGGATACCCACCACATCGGTTATATATGTGAACCTCATTTCGTCACAATCCGGTGAAAATTGGATAACTTAAGCGCCCAAATTTGGCAAGGACATTGAGTGCTCTAATATATATTCAATTTTGTAGAACAAAATATTCGTCTTTTTGGCAGATATATCTAATTATAAACCGATCTGAACCATATTAAGGTTGGATATCGCGAGGCTCAGAAAAACTCACTGTTTTAATTTTAATTTCGAAATGGGATAATAAATAAAGCTTTTATGGGCTTCAGTCCCCTTATCGGGAGATCGGTGTATATAGCAGCTATATCTAAATATAGTCCGATCAAAACTATATTTAGGTTGGATGTTGGGAGGTCTTAACCTACTCACTGTTTCAAATTTCAGCTAAAAATAACTCACTGTTTCAAGTTTTAGCGAAATCGGTTAAAAAATAAAGCTTTTATGGGCTTCAGACCCTTTATCGGCAGATCGGTCAATATGACAGCTATATCTAAATATTGTCCGATCTGTACCATATTTAGGTCGGATATCGGGAGGCTTAAAACAACCCACTGTTTAAAATTTAAGCGAAATCGGGTAGTAAATAAAGCTTTTATGGGCTTCAGACCCTTTATCGGGAGATCGGTCTGACAGTTATATCTAAATATGGTCCGATTTGGCCCATTCAAGAACTTAACCAGCGTGCATCAAAAAGACGTATCTGTGCTAAATTTTAGCTCAACATCTCAATTCTTGAAGACTCTAGAGTGATTACAACAGACGGAAGAGCAGACACACGGGATCGTAAAACCGTGTTAGATATTTACGACGATCCGACATATATATACTTTGTAGGGTCGGAAATTGATATTTTGATGTGTTGCAAACGGAATAAAAAAATTAATATACAGGGGTATATATCCAACGGTATTGGGTATAAAAAAGTTGCTGTTATCTCCTTCTAATGTTGGGGTCATTTGTGAGGTACCATGAGGCCCATGAACATTCCATTAAGGAACAGGGGCACACTTCTTTACCATGTAAAAACTTCCCCCCGAAAGTTGTGTCGCTCTGCGGCAAGCCGCACGGACACGGCTATAAAAAGGAGCCCCTTATCATTGAGGTGTTAGATGATCACAGCTTTTCTGATCATCGTTATATTAGTTTCAGTCTTGGGGAAAATACTACAAAAGTGGTCCCTCGGCTAAACAGAAGAAAAGGCGGATTCGGATAAATTTCGGCACTAATTCTGCACGTCTATCCCTTCTAGACCAGAAATGGAAGTGGAAACTACGGAGTATATAGGCATAATAGTCAAGCGGATCACGAAGGCCCTGAATGACTCGCTTGTGTCAGCATGTCCTAGTGCCAAGCCAAGGGGCAAACGGCAACCGCCATGGTGAACCCTAGAACTGGTTGGCCTAACGAAGGACTATAGAAAACACTTCAACAGGGAGAAAGCCACAAGAGCACCACACTTTTGGGGCATTTATAAGAAAATGTAAGGGCGAGATGAGAAAGGCTCAGAACAAATCCTGGGTGGAATTCTGCATCTGAGGCCTCTACACTGAGGAAGATTCTATCCTCGAGACCTATTACGGTGGGGTATATTCAGAAGTCAGGGAATGTATGGCAATGTCTAGTGAGGAAACACTAGAACTACTGATTCATATACATTTCCCGGGAAATTCTCCAACGGACAACGTGGCGCCAGAAGAGGTTGTCATTGGTATGCATTCGTCAAAGGTTATTGGGGAAATTGTGTCTGAGCCGAAAATGCTTTGGGCGATAAGAAGTTTCGACTTTTTTAAGTCGCCAAGCCCTGATGATGTATCACCAGTTGAATAACAAGCTGTGTCTGATAGACTGGTTCCTTGGCGATCGCCTGTCGCGGCAGTAGCATGCATATAGTAAGGGCAAATCCACTGAAACAGCCCTTCAGGAACCAGTCAGCTACATAGAGGGTGCTCTCGCTGTCGAGGAAAATACAATGGTGGCATTTCTTGACATTGAAGGTGCTTTCGATAATGTAAAACCACCGTCAATCATAAAGGAGTTGGAGTTTTTAGACATCAACTCTACCGTTATAAAGTTTATTAATAACTTACTTACTGAAAGATGCATTATGGCAAGTTTGGGATCTGTGGATCTAAAAAGATGGGTTAGCAGAGGAACACCTCAAGGAGGTGTACTGTCTGCTCTCTTTGGAATATAGCCGTTAACAATTTATTATTGCCTCTGGAAGAAAAATGCCCTCGACCGTCACATATCTCTCAACGAGATGGCTGAACAGTTCGAAATTTACCTGTTCTGGGTGCCGGGCCACAGAAATATCCCAGGGAATTGAAAAGTGTACGAGCTTGCGAGACTAGGAACTACCCTACACATTCCAGGGATACTGGAATCTGTGGGTATGTCTCTAGCGAGGTGTAATGCAAGTTTTAACAAACTCAGTAATACAAAGCCTACTCGGCCCGAAATTCGCATTACACAGTAAAATTAACCTAAGTGTATAATGACTAAATAATACGATAATAAAGAATACATTATGAAAAAGTCAAAGACAAATTGTAACTGTAATTTATTTAATGGAACAATGAACTAAATAAACAAGTAAACAACCCTCCACCATGGGTCGCAATTGTCGAGTTCTTTTTCCGCCATTTCTTTTTAGGCAAAAAAGGATATAAGAAAAGATTTTCTCTGCTATTAGAGCGATATCAAGATATGGTTCGGTTTGGACCACAATTAAATTATATGTTGGAGACCTGTGTAAAATGTCAGCCAATTCGAATAAGAATTGCGCCCTTTGGGGGCTCAAGAAATAAAATAGAGAGATCGATTTATAAGGGAACTGTATCGGGCTATAGACCGATTCAGATCATAATAAACACGTATGTCGCGACATTTTATGTCTATCTAGCCATGTCCGTCCGTCCGTCTGTCTGTCGAAAGCACGCTAACTTCCGAAGGAGTAAAGCTAGCCCCTTGAAATTTTGCACAAATACTTCTTATTAGTGTATGTCGGTTGGTATTGTAAATGGGCCATATCGGTCCATGTTTTGATATAGCTGCCATATAAACCGATCTTGGGTCTTGACTTCTTGAGCCTCTAGAGTGCGCAATTCTTATCCGATTGGAATGAAATTTTGCACAACATGTTTTATTATGATATCCAATAACTATGTCAAGTATGGTTCAAATCGGTCCATAACCTGATATAGCTGCCATATAAACCGATCTGGGGTCTTGACTTCTTGAGCCTCTAGAGTGCGCAATGGTTATCCGATTGCAATGAAATTTTCCACGCCGTGTTTTGTTATGATATCCAACAACTGTGCTATGTATGGTTCAAATCGGTTCATAACCTGATATAGCTGTCATATAAACAGTTCTGGGGACTTGACTTTTTGAGCTTCTAGAGGGCGCAATTCTTATACGATTTGGCTAAAATTTTGCATGACGTATTTTATTCTTACTTTCAACAACTGTGTCAAATAAGGTTCAAATCGGTTCATAACCTGATATAGCTGCCATATATATAAACCGATCTGGGATCTTCACTTCTTGGCCCTCTAGAGGTCGCTATTGTTAGCCGATTTGCTTGAAATTTTGTACGACGGATTCTCTCGTGACCATCAACATACGTGTTTTTTATGGTCTGAATCGGTCTATAGCCCGATACAGCTCCCATATAAATCGATCTCTCTATTTTACTTCTTGAACCCCCAATGGGCGCAATTCTTATTCGGCATTTTTGGCTTGTAGAACGCGGATTTTCCTTAAATTTTGATAGGAAATAATTTTCTTGAATGGCAACATTGATCCCGATTAGGACTAAAACGAAGAAACACCAGTAAGGAAGGGCAAAACGAGGGCTGTGCTGACTTTATAATACACCCTACATCTACCTTATAAGTATAATGTGGGAGTATTCAATTCTGAACCAATTTTGATGAACCTCGGCGGATGTTTTCATCTATTATTAAACAATCCGTATCATATTTCTTGCAAATAAGTTCAAACTGTAATAACTACGGTTGACAAATGACAACACCATTGCAAAATTATACAAAATCTGACGAACATATAATCTAATTCTGAACCGATTTCGAGCAAACTTCTCAGATAATGTAGTAGTCGTCGAGGAAAGCGTTGTGCAAAATTTTGGCAAGATTGGTAAAAAAAATGTGCTTCCAGTGGCTCTTGGAGTAAAAATCGGGCGATAAACATATATGGGAGCTATATCTAAATCTGAGCCGATTTCTATGAAATTCATCAGTAATGTCAAAAGTTTGAAGAAAATCCCTCCTGCCAAATTATGAGATAGTCGGTTAACAAATGAGCACTTAATTGCAATATTTCTCAAAATCGGACGGATCTATTAGTCATATATAAAAATAGGACTACGAACCGAAAACGAAAAATTAAATTAATTTTTAAGTTTCTTGTAAAAAGAGTCTAATGTTAAGCTGAAACAGCTACTAGACGGTGCACCAGAAGCAAAGAAGTGGTTAATGTCACCAACATCACCATCATAATTCAAATTATCACTGCCAACCTCTATCTCTAAGAATACGCCAAAACACACAAGAATCCACATTTCCAAGCAACCTGGAGAAGTACTTCATCCTGGACTTGCGAATAACTGACTTCACGCTAATACGATACATGCAAAAAACGTTCCAATACAATAATGTACTATTTAGCTGAAAAGATCTGTACGCCAAATCCCTAAGAGACTTTACATGGAATATATCATTTAATTTCAACCAATCATCACTACGCATATGAACTTATGAACTTTTCTCCTAATAATAGGAACAAAAGCATAAAGTTTTGCAAAAAGCCACAAAAGCAAATCACATTTTTCATCAACATCACATGTACATAGATCGAAAAGTAAAATCGTCAAAATTAGACAAATATAGAAAATCCCAATTAATGATGTTGTAATCATGGTATTCAAAAAACTCAGCAAAGGAACTCTGCAAAAGAACTCATGCTAATATCAAGAGAGGCAAAAACAAGAGCATGGTGCGACCTGGTTTGAAGAATTAACAATAGATATATCACTAACCAAGAAAAAATCCCTGCACCCAATAGCTAGTGTTTTGAGAAAGGTGTGTAAAAATAAATTTTGTTATCCCAAATCTACAAGAAACGAATACGTCATAGTAATATAAAGAATTAAAATAGGCTCTTGACTCTTAAAGTGTTTAGAGATACCAGTACGTATTGCCTGTTTGCCGCATGTTGATATTCATTGTAGATTTTCTAATGTACCCTAACTTGGCAGCAGAATAACGTCATAAATGACGCATTCTTCCTCCTCCCAAGTATAGATAAACACGAAACGAATCTGCACACGAAACAAAAGAAAATTGTTATGAAATTTTTCAATAAATAATAAAAATTGCATAAATATTTCATATGCAATAGGTAAGACTTTCCTACAATGGGTGTGACAAAGTGTTGACAAATAGATAGCCAGTCATACTGGTGTAACTTAACATACGGTTTTGTTGTGATAATTTTACAGGATGGAGGAGAGAGAATATGAGAATATCCAACAGTTGGAAATTTTAGCTTCCACGCCGCAGCAAAAAACATGGTATTAGTTAGCAACACCAGATTTCAACATAAAAATATTCACAAAGCCACATCACCTGTCACCCGATCAAAACACGAGGAACCAGATCGATCACGTTTTGATAGATGTAAGGCATTCATCCAGCGTGTTGGATGTACGATCGGTCCGTGGAGCGAATATAGATTCGGATCATTACCTTGTTGAAGCAAAGGTATGCATCTGTTTGAGCATGGCGAGGAAAGTACGATATGACACTGCACGGAAGCTGGACACTGAAAAGCTACAAACACAACAGATGGCAGCGGCATACTCCACTCGACTGACCCAACTGCTTGATTAAAGCACTCCTTGTTCCGATGATATAATGGCGTAGTGGACTATTTCCCACTCCATGGAAAATGTCGCGAAATCCATGCTTGGTACTGGAAGCCTGCCCCAAGAAATCCATGGTACGACCCAGAGTGTCGAGATTCTACTGAAACCATGAATGCGACATTCAGAGCAACCAGTAGCAACACGCCAGATGTGGGAGAAGTATAGGGAGAAAAGGAGAGAGGAAAAACGTCTATTCCGCTGAAAGAAAAAGGAATGGAAAGACATGAGTGTGAGCGAATTGAGATGTAGAGGAGTCAGAGTGAAGTTGGGAAATTCTACCAAAGAATTAATCAAACCGATGGCTTTGGTGCAGCCACATCCTCCTGCAGAGACAAAAAAAAAGAAAATCTGGTAACTGACACAGATAGCGTGTTGAGGATATGGAAAGAACATTTTACCCAAATGTTAGTGTCCGACGATGGCGACGAAGAGGATACCGCAGAACCAATCAATGATCATGGTACAGCATGTTCACCTCCTAGTCGGAATGAGGTCCAAGTAACAGTGACCCAACTGAAAAACAACAAGGCAGCAGTAGCCGAAGGGTTACCGCTGAACTATTTTAGACCGGAGGTGACACGCTGATAAGGCTTATGATCCGCGTAGAAAAGCGCATACCCAAAGATTGGAACCTCAGCATACTATGTCCCGTACACAAGAAAGGAGACAAGTCGGCATGCGCCAACTACAGAAGAATAAGTCTCCTTCCCATCCCATACCAGATACTCTCGAGCGTTCCGTGTGAAAGATTAAAACCTAACGTCAATGGGATGTTTGGGCCCTATCAATGCGGTTTTAGAGCTGCTAAATTCACCTTAGAACACATATTCACACTGCGCCAAATCCTGGAAAAGACCCGAGAAGGTCAAATCAACACCTACCATCTCTTTGTTGACTACAAAGCCGCTTTAAGTTAAAAGGTATTACAAGCCATGTCTTAGTTTGGTATCCCTGCAAAATTAATAAGACTCTGCAGCATAACACTTGCTGATACACGTTCCTCAGTAAGAATAGGAAAGAAACTTTCCGAACCATTCAATACTAAACGAGGTTTCCGACAAGGAGACAGCCTATCGTGTGATCTCTTTAATATCCTGTTGGAGAAGATTATACTAGATGCAGATGTGAATAGAAATATTCACAAGAGAACACATGCTATTCGCCTATTCCGGCGACATCGACATCATAGGTCGGTAACCGGAAGTAGTAACTGCAGCCTTTGAAATAATCGTAAGAGAGTCAGTGAAAATTGGTCTGGCATTGAATGGAGATAAGACGAAATGGATGGTTTCAACTCCCAAAACGCCTTGTACAACCGATCAGATAAAGAAAATGGAGAAAGTTGGGAACTACAATTTTGAGATAGTCAGCAACTATATCTACCTCAGTACCGCCGTAACCGAAACGACACCAGTTTTGAAGTGAAGCGGAGAATAATACTGGCAAACATATGCTACATTGAATTAAGTTAGCAGTTTAGAAACAAGGCCGGCTCTCGACAGACGAAGATTACACTAAACAAGACACTGATACTTCCTGCGTCGTTATATGGTTCTGAGGCATGGGTACTAGTGAAAGCAGACGAGGCAGTGCTTGGAGTGTTTGAGAGAAAGATTCTTCGTAAAATACATGGACCAGTTTGCGTTAATGGTGAATATAGGCGTCGTATGAACCACGAGTTGTATGAGCTGTATGACGACGAAAGCATAGTTACACGTATCAAAATACAAGGGCTGCGTTGTCTAGGTAATGTTGTCAGAATGGATAAAGAAGCTCCAGCAAATAAGTCTTTTGAAGGCAAACGGGAAGACCAAAAGCCCGATGCAAAGATCAAGTGGTGGGAGACACCTCGAAACTTGGTGTCAGAGATTTTAGAATGAGCGCAGAAGATCGAGGCACTTGGAACGCTATTCTACGTTCGGCTTATAGGACAAATGCTCTGTCAAAGCCAATCCTCAGAGATGTGATGGAGATAGTAGAGGCGGATAGACAAAGGAACCACTATTCCAGGGCGATTGTCCACTTGACCACACTGTATGGGAAGAACGCATTCAATAGCTTCAGATGGTCTGACGTCCTCCAAGCGCTCAGAGAGGACTTTAATATCCCGGAACCCTCCACCACGGATTCTGCTAAAAATTTATACAAAATTAATTTAGTTGAAGGGCATAATTTTATTCTACATACCAAACTTCTGTTAAACCAGCAAAAGTTAAAGCTTCTTGGGACCGAACAAGGATAATCGAGAGACCAGTTTACATGGGAGCTGTATCAGGTTATAGACCGATTTGGACCGTACTAGGCACAGTTGTAAGAAGACATAACAGAACACTACATGCTCAATTTCAGCCAAATCGGACAGACATTGCGGCTTGTAAGGCCTCAAGATGTCAAATCGGGAGATCGGTTTATATGGGAGCTACATCTAAATCTGAACCGAAATGGCCCATTTGCAATCCTCAACGACCTAAATCAATATCAAATGTCTGTGCAAAATTTCAAGCGGCTCCTCTATGGGAGAAAAATATGGGCCAGACAATGTAAACAGCATGCCGAGCGAAATCTCTGCACTCCGTACAGAGGACGGCGGCTCTTAGGGTCATATCATCCTACCGCACAGTGGCGAAGCCCGCAGCTCTTGTTATAGCCGGAATGGTGCCGATAAAGATGCAGGCCATGGAGCGAGCCAGGCTCTACACCTCGATGTGCGACACCAAGAGAGGACAGGGTGAGCTTTAAACGGATCATATACGGGCCATACCAGGGGAGACTATCGAGAGATGGCAACAAAGGTGGACGCGACGATTACTACCCGATGTACGGATATGGAAGGATAGGAAGCACGGCGACGTCAACCACTATGTCACACAGCTGTTGACAGGCCATGATTATTTCCGGAAATACCTGCATAGAATGGGCTAATGCTAAACGATATGGAACGCACATTCTTCCACTGCGAGCGCGTTGAGACGCAGGGAGTTGGAAACAGCGATTGGAGACGTTTCACCTGCAACAACAGTCCGTAGGATGATGGAAGATGAGGGGAAGTGGGAGGCGTTAATGAGATACGAAGAACAAGTAGGAAAAAGGAAGACCTGGACGCAGCAGCGTAGAGTATGAATTCGGAGGTCTGGACGCAGAGGTTTCACCTCGAAGTAATCCGAAAGCGGATCCGAGGTGGAATTAATTCCCAGGCTCCCAGGGTAGGTTTTTAGCCGATCCCGTTGATAGCGGAGTCCGTCATAAAGCAAGAGACGTATTCGTCCCATGTGTACAGCATTTTCCCTTCCTGACCCAGAATAAAAAACAAGTAGAAACGCATTGAGTTCGGCTGTGCTGAACTTTTGATGGCCACCACCATGGATATATTTGGTATCCAAATTTATTATAACACTACATGAATATCCAAATATAGGCCGATCTTAATTTGGTTCAGGTGTCGAGATGATCTATACGAGTAACAGTTCCAAATTTCAGCGAGATCGGGCAATAAATGCGCCGTTTATGTGATTAAGCCCTAAATCGGATGATCAATCTATGTGATCGATCTTTATGGGTGTGGAACATTTGGGTGGGATGTTCGGAATCTTAAAGCAGCTCTCTGTTTCAAATTTCAGCAAAATCGGAGAAATGTGCCTTTTATGGTCTTTAGACCACAAAGCTGAAGATCGGTCTCTGTTAGCTATATCTAAATATAGCCCGATATGGACCATATCCACGAGAGATGTTGGGAGTCTTTATACAACTCAACTTTCCAAATTTCAGATCGGTCTGTTTGGCAGCTATATCCAAATATGTTCCGATCTGAACCATTTTTGGTTCGGTATCGACGGGCCTGATAAAACTCACTGTTCTGATTTTCAAAGAAATCGGGTAATAAATGCGCCTGTTATAGGCTTAATAACCTAAATCGGCATATTGGTTTATATGGCTATATGTAAATATTTTCCGATATACACCATATTCGGGTCGGATGTCGGCCCCAAATGTAAATCACTGTTTAAAATTTCAGTAAAATCGGAGAATTAATGGGAATTTTATGGTCCTTAGACCACAAAGCTGAAGATCGGTCTGGACTCTATTTGGGACAGATATGGGGAGTCTTGGTACAACTCACTGTGCCAAATTTCGGCGAAGTCGGGAGGACCTAATTAAACCCCCTATGCCAAATTTCAGCGAAATCAGTTTATAAATGCGTCAGTTAAAGGCTCAAGACCCTAAATCGCCAGATCGGTCTATATGGCAGCTATATCCATTTATTGTCCGATGTGGTCTTTTCAAGAACTTATCCTACGTATAGAAGAAATACGAGTCTGTGGAAAATTTCAACTTAATATCTTAATTTTTAATGACTGTAGCGCGATTACAACTGACGGACAGACACACGCACATCATTAAATCGCCTTAGAATTTTTCGACGAATGGATATTTCGGTGCGTTGCAAACGGAATGACTAAATGAGTATACCCCCTAGCCTACAGTGGTGGGTATAAACAAAAGGAGGTTATACTAACTTCGCTTTATAACGCCTCGAAATATTGTTCTGAGACCACATAAAGTATATATATTCTTGGTCGTCTTGACATTTTAAGTCGATATAGCCATGTCCGTCCGCAAGTCTGTGGAACACACGATAACTTTCGAAGGAGTAAAGTTAGGGGCTTGAGATTTTGCACAAATACTTCCCATTAGTGTAGATCGTTTGGGATTGAAAATAGGCTTTATCGGTCCATGTTTTGATATAGCTGCCATATAAACCGATTTCGGATCTTGACTTCTTGAGCTTCTGGACAGTGTAATCCTTATCCGATTTGGCTTAAATTTTGTATGAGGTGTTTCGGTTCATAACATGATATAGCTCCCATATAAACCCATCTGCTGATTTTACTTCGTGAGGATGCGATTCTTATCTTGTTTTACCTATAATGAGATGCCGGTCAAAGAACTCGACAAATGCGATCCATGGTGGAGAGTATATAAAATTCGGCCCGGCCGAACTTGGCACGCTTAGCTCAGCCAGTATCTCTCCCCTTTGGAAGATTAATGAAAAATAGTTGAAATCAATGACCAGCCTAACCGGCACATAATAAATAGAATTTCTTTGAACTTGTCTACAAAACTTTGCAGCAAAATTTGTACCTTATGTCTCAAATAAAACAGCAAATAAAAAAATTAGCACAGAACGTTACTACGCCAAGCCATGTGGGTGACTTTTGTTATCAGCAAAAATAACATCATCATCATCATCACGAGTCTTCAGGGAATTTCATGAATTCTTATTGACATTACGTTTAGCTTTAGCTACCACAGTCATTCGGTAATTATGCATGCCTTCTTTTTATACCCTCCACCATAAGATGGGGGGTATACTAATTTCGTCATTCTGATTGTAACTACTCGAAATATTCTTCTGAGACCCTATAAAGTATATATATTCTTGATCGTCGTGAAATTTTATGTCGATCTAGCCATGTCCGTCCGTCTGTCCGTCCGTCCGTCCGTCTGTCTGTCGAAAGCACGCTAACTTCCGAAGGAGTAAAGTTAGCCGCTTGAAATTTTGCACAAATACTTCTTATTAGTGTAGGTCGGTTGGTATTGTAAATGGGCCATATCGGTCCATGTTTTGATATAGCTGCCATATAAACCGATCTTGGGTCTTGACTTCTTGAGCCTCTAGATTGGGATGGAATTTTGCACGACGTGTTTTGTTATGATATCCAACAACTGTACCAAGTATGGTTCAAATTGGTCCATAACCTGATATAGCTGCCATATAAACCGATCTTGGGTCTTGACTTCTTGAGCCTCTAGAGTGCGCAATTCCTATCCGATTGGAATGAAATTTTGTACGACGGATCCTCTCATGACCATCAACATACGTGTTTATTATGGTCTGAATCGGTCTATAGCCCGATACAGCTCCCATATAAATCGATCTCTCTATTTTATTTTTTGAGCCCCCAAAGGGCGCAATTCTTATTCGAATTGGCTGACATTTTACACAGGTCTCCAACATATAATTTAATTGTGGTCTAAACCGGATTATATCTTTATATCGCTCTAATAGCAGATTTTTCTTTCTTTCTTTTCTTATGCCATTTTTCACCTAAGAAGAGATGCCGGGAAAAGAACTGACAAATGCGCTCCATGGTGGAGGGTATATAAGATTCGGTCCGGCCGAACTTAGCACGCTTTTACTTGTTGTTTTTAACTTGTATGGCCCTAAAGTGTGAAGTTGTAGCATTTGGGTTTTATTGAAAAATTAACCAATTTTGGCTGCGGAAGTGACTGCAATCTAGGTTTTGAAGCAGTCGGTTGGGTTTCTCGTAGAAAAATAAAGTTCGTGTTAACATACAGAAACATTTATATATCGTGAGGATAAACCTCCTGTTAACACATTTGCTTTTCTCGTACACTTTTAAGGTAATTAAATCCTTTCAGAAGTCGCACCGTAGTATGTTGTCCGTCCTTCCCATAGATGTGAGTGCCTTTGCTCCTACACTCAACAAAATTTGTCATTCCAAACAGCAAAAATGTTTGCTTAAACAATAAAGCAGACATTATTGCTGAACATTCCACTAAGGAATAGGGGCAAAGTTTCTTACATATCAACGAGTGCAGTCCGATTCAAGCTAAAGTTCAATGATAAGGAGCCTCCTTTTTAAAGCCGAGTCCGAACAGCGTGTCGCAGTGCGACACCTTTTTGGAGAGAAGTTTTTACGTGAGGGGAAAACCACCGCCGAAAATTTTTTTCGAACCCAGGCGTTCAGCGCCGTAGGCGGACATGCTAACCTCTGTGCTACGGTGGTTTCATTAAACTTGTTTAAGCAAACATTTCGTACAGCAATTTTAGCTTACAAAATCTGCTGTTTTAAATACAAAATATTGAAAAAAAAATCTTGTAGAGTTTGTCGGCACTCTTTTGTGGTTGTGTCGTCACTAGGGATAAATCTACCGACGCCGCTGGCAAAAGAAAATGGGGTTTCGCTTTCGCAGGCACAACTAGCGGGTTTTTCAATAAGAGCGCTACAAAGGTTTTTTTTTTAATTAAACAAAAACGGTTGTGGATATCAATGAAGTTATTTATTTCTCTGAAAGTACGTTCGATGCCATTATGTATGGAACTCAATTTCTTTTGCATGGCCACCACAGGCACGCTTGCAGAAGTCCAGACGCTGAACCCAATTTTCGACAGTTTTCAAGTATAAATCGGCCGATACTGCTGGAATTTCGCGTTCGATATTCGGACGAAGGCCATCAATCGTCGCTGGCTTGTTGGCATAAACCATAGACTTGGCATAGGCCCATAGGAAATTGTCTAACGGCGTCAAATCGCAAGACCGAGGCGGCCAATCGACTGGGCAATTTCATGAGGTAACACGTTCTCTAAGCTTGGTTTCCAATGAATTGATTGTGACATTCGCTGTGTGACTTGTGGAGTCGTCCGGTTGGAACCACATGTCATCCAAGTCCATATCATCCAATTGCGGCCAAAAATATTCTGTTATCATTGAGCAGTAGTGATTCCTATTCACAGTAATGTGTTGGTACTGATCATTACGGAAGAAGTACGGCCCAATGTCGCCGTCGGCCCACAAACCTCACCAAAACATAATTTTTCGGGATGCAATGATTGCCTATTGACGAAACTATTCAGCCAGAAATGGCCTCATCGCTGAAGATGATTTTTCGATGAAAATCCGAATTATTTTCAAGTTGTTGCTCATCCCAATTCACACATACATACACATCCATAGTAAACCTTACTGAAGAGAATTGTCATAGTAAACCTTACTGAAGAGAAATGTCATAGGAGCGGCAAAAAAATATGGCGTCGCACAATGAGAAAAAAAATTGAAAAAAATAGTTTCCAACATACCATTTGGAAACGGATAGAGATGTCTCTTTGAAATGGTTAGAGCTGAGGTGTAAGCAAAACCTTGTGCAAAATTTCAAAGCCTTAAGTTGTTCGGGCGTCTCTTGGCAGGCCCCTTAAGTTGGTTACCTCGGCATTTCGTAAAATTGTTCGGGCTGCCAAATTCTAAGAAAAAACTAATAGAGATTTCATAATAACTCTTTTTATACCCTCCACCATAAGATGGGGGGTATACTAATTTCGTCATTCTGTTTGTAACTACTCGAAATATTCGTCTGAGACCCCATAAAGTATATATATTATTGATCGTCGTGACATTTTATGTCGATCTAGCCATGTCCGTCCGTCTGTCCGTCCGTCCGTCCGTCCGTCCGTCCGTCCGTCCGTCCGTCCGTCCGTCCGTCTGTCTGTCGAAAGCACGCTAACTTCCGAAGGAGTAAAGCTAGCCGCTTGAAATTTTGCACAAATACTTCTTATTAGTGTAGGTCGGTTGGTATTGTAAATGGGCCATATCGGTCCATGTTTTGATATAGCTGCCATATAAACCGATCTTGGGTCTTGACTTCTTGAGCCTCTAGAGTGCGCAATTCTTATCCGATTGGGATGAAATTTTGCACGACGTGTTTTGTTATGATATTCAACAACTACGCCAAGTATAGTTCAAATCGGTCCATAACCTGATATAGCTGCCATATAAACCGATCTTGGGTCTTGACTTCTTGAGCCTCTAGCGTGCGCAATTCTTACCCGATCAGAACGAAATTTTGCACGACGTGCTTTGTTATTATATCCAACAACAGTGCCAAGTATGGTTCAAATCGGTCCATAACCTGATATAGCTGCCATATAAACCGATCTTGGGTCTTGACTTCTTAAGCCTCTAGAGGGCGCAATTCCTATCCGATTTGGCTGAAATTTTGCATGACGTATTTTATTTTTACTTTCAACCACTATGTCAAATAAAATACAAGTCGGTTCATAACCTGATATAGCTGCCATATAAACCGATCTTTGGTCTTGACGTTTTGAGACTATAGAGGGCGCAATTCTTATCCGAATGGAATGCATTTTTGCACGAAGTATTTCGTTATGATATCCAACAACTGTGTCAAATAAGGTTCAAATCGGTTCATAACCTGATATAGCTGCCTTATAAACCGATCTGGGATCTTGACTTCTTGACCCCTAGAGGTCGCAATTATTATCCGATATGCCTGAAATTTTGTACGACGGGTCCTCTCATGACCATCAACAAACGTGTTTATTATGGTCTGAATCAGTCTATAGCCCGATACAGATCCCATATAAATCGTTCTCTCTATTTTACTTCGTGAGCTCCAATGGGCGCAATTCTTATACGAATTGGCTGAAATTTTACACAGGTCTCCAACATATAATTTAATTGTGGTCCGAACCGGATCATATCTTGATATCGTTTTAATAGCAGAGCAACTCTTTTCTTATATCCTTTTTAGCCTAAGAAGAGATGCCGGGAAAACAATTCGACAAATGCGATCCATGGTGGAGGGTATATAAGATTCGGCCCGGCCGAACTTAGCACGCTTTTACTTGTTGTATTTGCAGATAAAAGTGCCCTTAAAAGCCAAACATAAATTCTGCTCTAATTTAAAAAAAAAATCGATAAAAAAATCGGCATTTTTTTGTAAAAGTTGTTTGTATGAATTTAGGAGACATATGAAGTAAAAAACATGTGCCCAAATGGGGGATCTGGGCTTTGGAATTTAAGAACTCGAGGGGGTTTTTGCACACTAAAAAATGTTTGTCTAATTTAAAACGTTCCAGCCAAAGGTCAGCGAACTTTATTAAAAGATTATCAATTTTCCAACTTTTTAAGGATACATTTCCTTTGGTGAAAAATATTTTCCTTTATATTAAGGATTTTTTATTTAAACAGTAGGTTAAAATATCCTTAACTCTGCGTCTTCTATTTAAAGAGAACTAAAAACTAACTAAAAAGAAGATCAAAATATCGTAGAAAATATGGAAATTGACTTTGCGACAAGATGACAGTGTACCTTAGTTCAAGACGCAAAATAGTCTTAGAAACAGGAGCGTCTTTAAGATTTTAGATCTTTTTCACGATGCTAAGTTAAAAAAAAATTTTTTTCATAAAATGATAATTGTGTAAAGTAAAATAAGAATCAATCAGCTATCGAAATTTGAAACGGATGGCCGTCTCTGTAAGTAAAGGGAAATTTAATTTAAAGATAGCATCTTTATTTTAAAAATTTGATTCTTTGATCTTAAAATGTGGACCAACTTTTTTCTGTCTACGATAGGGAAAGATCTTCGTACTGAGACATCAGGCATGGCAGTGACAAGACACACAATACCGCGTAACGAACAGGGGGCCGACAACGAGACCATTACCGACTCTCGCAATGTTGGGAAGATTAGGATAAGCAAAGATCCTAATACTAATTCATCAACCAGTACAGGGACTAGAGACTCAACACAGTTTTAACGAACAGGGACCCGACGATGGAACCTTCAACGACTTTCACAAGCCTCCAAAGACTAGGATAGAGAATGATGAAACATCAGACAGTGCAGTGATAGGAAACTGAATGCAGCCTAACAGGGAGCCGACGATAAGACCATCACAGTTTTTAACATGGCTGTCATACAAATGTCTCCAGCTTTAAGAGGACATAACCAACGCTGAACAATTTTCCAATGTTCTCACCAGGATTTGAGCTAGAGCTGGCAAAATATCGATCGTACCATCAATATTTTATTTTTTGTCTGAATAGCCATTGAAATTTTTCCTATAGATATTATCGTCAATGTTAAATAGTTTGCAATATTGAACAAAAATAAGCGATGCGAGACTGATTGCGTAATTTTCATCCAATTGGGCTTAAATTATATACAATGATTTCTCTCATAACTTCCAACTGCCCTATTAAATTCGGCTTTATTCAATTAGCTTCTGTATAAATCGATCTCCAGATTTTTCCTTCTTATTTTCGTTTGAAATATAGGTAATAGGAAACTAACTATACTATCGATAATTATTATTAGGAATATTGAACGTTGCAATTATCGATAGTTTGCCATCTCTAGTCCGTGTGCGTTTGGTTGTTTTTCCTATGCTCGCGAGCATCTGCCATAAACCATTCCCATCTGCGCCATAAACCATTCAGAGCAATGCAGATGCGTGTGCCGCCGGCAAAAGGGCGTCAGCTACACACACAGGCAACAGCTGAAAGCATGCAACATATATTCATTTACAGGTAGTGGCAGTCGCCCAACAACAAAATATTGAGTACACTATCTGTCAAAATCAGTAATTAGTGCAACTGTGATTTTGATTATGGTTTAAAACTGTACTAAGCTTAAAACTAAACTAAGCTTAAAACTAAACTAGTTCGCGCCATTTTTCGCATTGGTTCTAAACTATAATACACACACACAACCAAAACTCGTGGACAGATAGCGCACTTCGCGAGAAAAAATTTGTACTTAGCTCTTTACGGTACACTACCTGTTAATTATGTCATGAAACCATGCAAACCATTCCCGTGTCGCACAAACAGTCTGATGTACGCATTCGCCAAGTAAAGTTGTGCGCGATAACAAGAAAATAAATGACAAATGAAAAATACGAAATAAAATGACCAAGGTAAATTTGGCGAGTTACGATCAGTGCCGCCGTTTTTGGTAGGCTGACCTCAGGTTTTTTTGGTAGGTTTTTCCATCATATAAAAACCCATTTTTGTGTGCTGAAAAAATTGCCGAGGACAACTTACAATTATTTCACTTCTTGTCGATTCTTTGTATTCGCGGAGAATAAAACCTTGAATGTCGATGGGTTAAATACTGTTACAAGGGGTCTCACTGCTTCAAATGTCAGGAAAAAGGGGCTAAGTTATAACATTGACTGTACCTGGTATGACGGTTAAGGGATCTCTTCCGATTTTCATAAATTCTTGGTAAAAAAAGAGGACAACAGGGATATAGGCCAGGTGCATACAAAGGTGTAAAAGGGTCCATTGTAATGTCGAAAATGGTTAGTAAATGCATATTTCTGGGCTCAAACCCTTGCATCGAAAATTTATGTACTCAAGATTTCTTAGGGGAAGATCGGTATAAAGGGTGTTATATGAAGATATATCTTTCATCTTATGTCTAGATCGACTATGAATACAACGATCCAGTATGTATTCTTTGAAGGGTTGAAAAAAAATCATTTCATGGACTGCAAAGGAATGGTCAAAGGACATTTTAGCTTGTAGAACATTTGGTAAGATTTTTCTTAAATTTTCGTAGGAAATAATTTTTTGAGTGGCAACACTGGTTGCGATATCCATCTTTTCTTTCTGTTCAAATAATGTTTTTATACCCACCATCATAGGATGGTGGTATACTAATCTAGTCATTCCGTTTTTAACACCTCAAAATATTGACCTAAGACCCCATAATGTACATATGTATATTCTTGATCGTCTCGACATTCTGAGTCGAACAGAAATCACTATAGCAGTCGAACGATGCACAGATACCTAATATTGACGTAGGTCGTAGGGGGTTACAAATGAACCATATCGGTTCAGGTTTAGATATATCTCCCATATAAACCGATCTCCCGATTTGACATCTTTAGCCCCTTAAAGCCGCAATTTTTGTCCGATTTCGTTAAAATGTTGCACATTCGTTCTGTTATAATTTCCAACAACGGTGATTTCCAACGGTCCAATTATGCCCTTCAACTAAACTTATTTTTTATAAAATTTAGCAGAATCCATGGTGGTGGGTTCCCAAGGTTCGGCCCGGCCGAACTTAGCACGCTTTTACTTGTTTTTCCTCATCTCAGAACACAAGTACAAGACGAAATGTAATATGCAATGGTATAGTGGAAATTAGTTTACATCGCTACTGCTCAGAATAGCCCAAACATGCAGCGAGATATGGCTTGAAATTTTGGTAAGCATTGGAAATTGAAAAACACTAAAAATTTTTTCTTGTTTTTATTTATCTTTGTGTGCAGGAACTTTGAAAATTGAAATGCGAAATACAATTTACGTAGCGATGCATTATTTTAACGCAAATGATTTCGCAAAGGATTTATACTACGAATTCCACACGGACGTACACCTTTCATGGTAAGTATTAGATTGAAAGTAAAACTATGTACCTATACTGAACCCTTTCATTTCTTTTTCAACAGTCTATAAAATATTGTGGATATGGCGTATTGAAACTTCTATGAAAATATGGTGCTTGGGTAAATGCTCAAAAAATACATTTTTGGGTAACAGGTTTCAGGATCAGAAGGACAGGTTTATACATAGCAGAGATTTTTCAAAAAGTTTGTACAGATGTATTGACATACAGTAAAAATTTCGAACATTTTATTCCATCACTTGTATTGAGTTCAGTTCAAATTATCTTTCACGATTGTTTATCATATGCATTGAATAAAGAGGAATTTAACGTTGAATCATAACGAAGTTCATTTGATGTAATCATATTTTAGAAATGCATTAACTAAAAACGAATAAAATTCTCTTTAGCGCTATATGAAGTTCAAGTTTATTCGCAAGTGGGTTATTTTAACTCAACCATTGGGTAATTTTGAGTGTAATATCCACCTTTATTTTAAAAGTTTGCTTCTTGCTTTGTAGGTCATAGAAATGCTTTGTAAGTCATTGGAAATTCGTATTTAACGCTTTTCAATTGTTTTTCAGCATTTCTGTCCATTCTTCTGCACATCTCATTTGAAATTCTACTTAAATGTCCAGTGAAAACGATTTGTACAAAACAATTGACGTACAAAATTTAACCAAAATAAAAATAGCGATTATGGTGGTGCAAAGGTATTCTCTTTTCTCTCGCTCACAAAATAAGTACATAGGTCCTTGGGAAAAAATACAAAGTACGCAATTATGTACATCTATTTCTATACGCGTACGTAACGTATGGCGTCTGCGGGCATCCACAATAATTACGTAAAACCAGACTCGACGTCTTGTTTTGATTTTGCAGAAAAACGTTTTCTTTTTTTATTTTATATTCTCTTTCACTTGAAAACAGAAAAATATTCAGTTTCCAGAATTGCGTATTTCTTGTTTTGCTTATGTTTGATATAGTAATCACTGGCAGTGACATGGGGAGGTGTGTACAGAGCCCATAATACATCAGTATACGATAGATAATGTGGCTTTGCTGCATACTTCTCTGTATTAGTCAGCTGACTTTTGGAAGAAGACCTTCATTGATAAAAGAAGGTGGAAACAAATAACGTTCATGTGTTCGTTCGTTCAGCTCTTAAAAGAGGCCTGTGTTTCTGGGTGCTGAAAATGTCTATTTTCTGTTGTCGAAAATTTACTTATCACTTATGAATTTATGTGGAACAATAGGAAGAGATCAAAAGTTGCAGTATTGGTGTACTAGTGAAATACAGTGGTCAGAAATAACAAAAAAAAAGTAATAAGAAAATAAAATAAGAGATTATAACAACCCAGGCAGATCGGGGTAGTGTGAGGCTGTAACAAGAAAATATATCCAATATAATTAGGTTGAAAAGTGGGTGCAGAAATTAACCCGCCTCATGCCAGTATAAACATACATCTAATCCGGTAATCGGCTTGTTGTACAAAATTACTAAACATGGGAAATTGCATATATATATATATATATATATATATATATATATATATATATATATATATATATATATATATATATATATATATATATATATATATATATATATATATATATATATATATATATATATATATATATATATATATATATATATATATATATATATATATATATATATATATATATATATATATATATATATATATATATATATATATATAATTGCGGATTTTTCATATAGTCGGCGTTAACAAATTTTTTCACAGCTAGTGACTCTGTAATTGTTGCATTCTTTCTTCTGTCAGTTATTAGCTTTGACTTTTAGTTTGCTTTAGAAAAAAGTGTAAAAAAAGGATATTTGATTAAAGTTCATTCTAAGTTTTATTAAAAATGAATTTACTTTCTTTTAAAAAATCCGCAATTACTTTTTGGGCAACACAATCTATACATATATTGTATATTTCATTATATACTAGCTGACCCGGGCCCGCTCCGCTACGCCTTCTTTAACATTATATGGAACAAAAGTTTCCTTGGAATATTTATTTTCGACATTTATAGATCTTTTAGTGAAATACCATGCTAACTTCACATTCAATATAAGTGCCTTCATCTGAATCCCATATGATCTTTATTGGTCTACGAATTTAAGTTTGGATGTAAGGTGTACTCCTTTCTTAAAACACTTCATTTCAGCCCGATATTCCCATGGTGTCTGATTTTGGGGGTGATTTCGGGGGAGAGGTGGTCCCCCAGATACTTGGCTCTGAAAAAATATCAGCATCGTGCTCTTCTCTCTAATACCAATTATTTAAACTCCATATTGCAATTGGCTTAAGAGGAGATTACAGGATGAGGCGTCCCCCAAACACATGGCCCCAAAATAGGTTATCAAATTCGTTTTTTAATCTCAAATATCTTTCATTTGAGCCACATATTGGCTAGACAGTTGGCCCCTAATGTTGATTTCAGATACGTGGTCTACACCCACATACCTTTAATTTGACCCCCATATTTCCATGTCGGCAAACATGACCGGCTTGGGGGTGTTTTGGGCGATGGGCGGCCATTCAGTGGGTTGGCCTTGGAAATGAATATCGGATTCGTGTTCCACTTTAAAAACCTTCTTATTTGAGCCTCATATTGCAATAATCAGAAAATACTTACTATTTGGGTGGTGTTGTGGGGGTGGCGTGGCCCCATAGACATTTTTCCCGAATAATGATATCAAATTCGAGCTTTACTCCCAAAGACCTTTCATTTGAGCCCCATATTGCTATGGTCGCAAATTTTTCCCCCTTTGGGGGGGTGAGAGGCTGACCCCCCAAACACTTGATCCCATATTTGGATATCAGATTCGTATTCTACACTCAAATACCTTTTATTTAAGCCCCATTTTCCCATGGTCAGTAAATAAGTTTAGTTTGGGGGGTGTTTTGGGGAAGGGGTGGACCCCCAGAAACGTGGTCCCACATTTGGATATCAGATTCGTATTCTACTCGCAAATGCCCTTTATTTGAGTTCCATATTGCCATGGTCGGTAAATATGTCCGATTTAGGGTTGTTTTGTGGCTTAGGATGGTCTCCCTAGCACTTGGTCCGACAATTGGATATTAGTTACGTTTTCTTATCCTAAATACCTTTCATTTGAGTCCCATATTGTCGTGATTGGTCTAAATATATGTTTGGTAGGTACCCCATCCGAAATTTGGATACCAAATTTTTATTTTTAGGGTACTATATGAGAGCAAACAAAATTTCGCTTAAATAGCACCACCCATTTCCGGGGTCATTATGCACCATCTGTGAAAATTTCAAGAAAATCGGTTCAGCCGTTTCTGAGTCTATAAGGAACACACAAACATACAAACAAACACAAATTGATTTTTAATTAAAAGATTAAATATATTGCAATAAAATATGGCCAATAGTCAACTGTTCAATGTGTACATAGGGCATCTGAATTGCTTACTGTTTCAAAAGTTCTGATGGAAAATACTGTTAAATGCATACCCAAGCCAGAAACCTTTGTCAAGAAATTGAAAATTGTGAGGAAGAGCATAGAACCATCAGAAAAATATAATGTAACTTCAATACTCCGAAAAACTTTAATTCTTGAAAGTTTGTGTATAAAAACGATGTCTATGTTGTCAAAACAAATTTTTCAATGAAAAATGTTATTTATTTATTTATTCAATCTGTGGATTATAATTCTTACAGACAAATTGCCTAATAGTAAATTAATTCTAACAGCCTTTTTAATTCATTAATGTTAAAAGATAATATCTATATCATAAATAAAATTAATTTTATTGAACTCCCTAAAGGGTCCTTATAATTGGCTCATTCATGGCATAATTAGTTACATGGTAAGGCATATTAAAGAACTCAGTATTTCCCAAACTCCTGGAAGGAACATTAATTGAAATTTGATTTACTACATAGGGACAATCTATAAATAAACAAATAATTGTGTATACAAATAAAATGCTTTGAAAAATTCTTCGTTTAGACAAAAGTGGGAAATTCAACGAGATTCATAAGAAGGAATTGGTTCGGTAAAGTTTAATTAATTCAAACGAAATTTAATAAATTTTCTTGGAACACGTTCCACGCGATAAAACTTTGTATGATTTGACGGATTCCAAATAATTTTTGCATATTCTACTTTAGATCTAACATACATATACATCATAAAATTCAGAACTGTGTTGTTTTATGAATACCAGAAGTGCATAAGGCTTCGGCATTACGTAATCAACGTGAGCATTAAAGAGTTAGTTTAAATTAAAAAGTACACCAAGATCAAGCACTTCCGTGACTTGTTTAATAGGACTCCCAAGTACATATTACTCCATTAGTACAGTAGGTTTTATCCGGCTAAAAAAAAAAACATAAGAACACTTTTTGATATAAATTGCAAACAATTTATATTACACCACTCCACTATGGCATTTAGATCACATTGCAATTGGATTGCATTTAGCAAATTATTTACACATTTATAAGGCTTCAAATCATCAGCATACAGCCCGAATTCGATACACAACTGTAAACATCATTTATAAATAAGATGAATAACAATGGTCCTAAGATACTACTTTGAGGCACTCCAGATATGGCAATATAGTATTGAGAATTTAACTCATCAATAGACACCAAATACAATTTATTCAACAAATAAGATTCTATCCAATTCAAAATGATAGAATGAAAGCCCATTTTTTCCAATCTAGCAATTAAAAAAATCGTATGTGAAACTTTGTCAAAAGCTTTAGAAAGATCCAAATAAATCGAATCCACTAGTGATCTTTTTTAAAACAATTTAAACGAAAATCTAAGAACGTTAATGGATTTGATATATTTGATAGCTTGGATATAGGTCTATAATATGCTACATTAGACTTATTACCACTCTTAAAAACGGGAGTAACAAATGATACTTTCCACCTATCAATGAATATTTCAGACCTCGAGCATTTATTAAAAATTGGCTTCAAAGGAAGACTAATAGAGAAAAACAGATAATCCATCCATATTAAGTTTAACAGAACCATCTAGTGCATCAATTGCGTCTAATACATCGTTCTCTTCAAATTGAAGAAAACCAAAATCAAAACACGACTTAATCAGATCTAAATTAGAAATTGAGATAAAGCGCAAATCATGACTTAACGTTGATTCGGAAAGATTGGCAAACAAAGTAACTATTTCAAGTGTTTCGCAAGCAGATTTATCTTCAACACACATTGGTGAAGGATATTCATTACTAGATTTTTTGTTATGAACATATTGCCAAAAAGACTTTGGATTGTCTATAATCCTATTCTGAAAGTCCAATAAATACACTTTATACGAAAACTTATTAAGGCAGGGGATTAAGGCTTATAAAAACGCATGTTATCATTATCATTAGTGGCTTTGTGCTATTTGTAAAACTTATATGGTCGGACAAAATAAAGTGCGGTTGTGTACCCTTCTTCATTAATCCGCAATATTTTTTATCTACGTGTATTATTTATTTTTTTTTATTGTCCCGTTATTTGCTGGACTGCAACAATTATTCCATAAACATTTGAAATTTTTAAACTCGTTCTTTCAGATTTCTGATGTAAAAGTATTGTAGTGTAAAAAAAGTCTTCGCGACATTATAAAGTGCGTTTTTTAATAAATCGTTAAATTTATAATATATTCCTGATTTTTTTTACAATAATTTGTGGTAAGTTAATAAAAAAGAATAATTTGAAGCAAAGTACCTAACTTTTTCGTTCAATATTGCTTATCATATATTGATGATCATATTGCAATGATCATATGATCATATTACAAATCTAGCAAAGATAAATTCTTTTACGACAGCCTGAGATATAAAAGAGAAGCTAGAATTAAATATTTTGACTCGAACTGTCCAAAGAAGACTTAATGAAAGGGATTTAAAAAGTGCCTTCGCTAAGAAAAAAAAAATAAATATGCCTGAATCATTTTCGAATAAAGTTATTTGGACAGAAAAGTCAAAATATGAACTTAAAAATTGCAAAAATCGGAAAAGAGTGTGGTGTGAACCAACAGAAAGGCTAAAATCGAAAAACTTTATACATACTGCAAAGCATGGTGGAGGAAGCCTAATGGTATGGGGATGTTTTTCTCTACAGGTTTTTATAGGCTCGTAAAAATTTACTCTAAAATGACTGGAGAACACTATGTAAATATTTTGGAAGAATATCTTTATAGCAGTGCGGAGGAAATTGGCTTGGGGGAGTTCATCTTTCAAAAAGAAAATTTCGTTGAAAAATTAGAATGGCTTGCTCAAAGTCCTGATCTAAACCCCATAGAGAATCTTTGGGCTATCCTAGATGACAAAATTCCGATGGAATCCAGATCAAATCTTCAAACATTTTGGGAAAAAATTTAAAGTGAATGGAGGGCAATTCCAACAAATACTTTGAAGAACCTTGCTTTAAGTATGCCGAAAAGACTGAGAGAAGTCATAAATTATAAAGGAGGAGCAACTTCATACCAAATTTTAATGTTATTTAATGTTTTATAATATTTATTAGAGAAGTGTTACTTTATTTTGTCACTTGAAATTCCTTCTGTGCCATATAGTTTGTAAGATAAATGGAAAATTTAATGTAAGAATTCAATGTTAATTACATTATTGGATAAAACATTAACCGAATTAAAAATAATAAAACTATAATTCATAAACATTTGAAAAGAACAAATACAAATTTCAATCAAAGAACTAAAAATATTTAAAACCGCACTTTATCAACAGTGTATTTTTTTTGGTTTTTGAACTTTTTTAGACCAGGAGTATACCAAGGAAGTTTATATACCCTTAAAGGGACGCATGTCTTCATTTGTTAAACTATTAATTATATTCATAACATCAAAAACGAAATTCGAGGCCGAGCTGTCATAAAACGGATTGAAAAATTTTATGAATCAAAATTACAAATTTCAGGAAAAATTACAAATTTTTGGAAACATTATGAAATCTAAATCTATTTCTAAGGCAGCATGATGCATGTCTGCATTACAGAAAAGATTTATACACATTTCAATAGCAAACTTTAGATTGTCACTTATAAAAATTTAGGCAACACTCGATTTATTAGATTATCAAAACAATTTATCTGACATAAGTTAATACTTAAGAAACTATCAACAAAATTTATTTCAGTCTTAGAATTAACATTAGTTGCATATATGGTTGCAGAATCTGGAACTTTAGACCAAATTAATTTACCCCAATTAAAATCTCCTGTGCTAAAAGCACTTCTATCTTTTCGAAAAACTTGAAACAGTCGGCTATCAAAAAACTCCTCATTATAGAAGTCATTATTCAACCAAGTTTCAACATTGAATTGAAGAAGAATGTCGAAGGGCCTAACACAACTCACTGTCCCAAATTTTGTTCAAATCGGGCAATAAATGCGCCTTTTATGGGCGCAAGAGCTTAAATCGAGAGATCGAGCTTAAATCGAGAACGTCGAAAGGCCTAACACAACTCACTGTCCTAAAATTCAGCAATATCGGGTGGCTTTTATGGGCCTTAGACCCTAAATCGGGGGATCGGTCTATATTGCAGCAATATCCAAATCTGGACCAATCTAACCCAAATTGAGGAAGGATATCGAAGGGCCTTACACAGCTCACTGTCTCAAATTTTAGCAAAATCAGATAATAAATGTGGCTTTTATGGGTCTAAGACCCTTAATCGGCGGATCGGTCTATATGGGGCTATATGAAGATATAGTCCGATATAGCCTATCTTCGAATCTTCCGATATAATCTGCTTATGGACAAAAAAGGAATCTGTGCAAAATTTCAGATCAATATCTCTATTTTTAAAGACTGTAGCGTGATTTCAACAGACAGACGGACGGACATGTCTAGATGGTCTTAGATTTTTACGCTGATCAAGAATATATACACTTTATAGGATCGGAAATGGATATTTCGATGTGTTGCAAACGAAATGACAAAATGAATATACCCCCATCCTTCAATGGTGGTTATAATAATTGGCAATTGATATGGTACAGTCCAGAAACTTTGTTCCGCATCGTCCTTGGCTCCTGAATTGAGGCAATATGATTTGCTCCATCAGAACGTGTGTAGGAGATTTCGCTCCGGTGGAGGTTTATCTGGCTGAGCTCAATCAAGCAGTAAATGGGCTTCGTGGGAATGGGTGATGGACTCATTGTCGACCCCCGGTTCGTTAGGCGGTATTGAGTTCCTGCACTGCCTGATGTTTTAATATTAGGTTATTTGCTTATCCTTGTCTTCCTAATATTGAGAGAGTCGGTGAGCCCCTTGTTTTATTAGGCGGTATTGAGTCACCCGCCACTGCACAGCGTGATGTCTCAATATGAGCATCCAGTCTTGCCAATCTTGAAAAAGACAGGCATGCCCACAGTCTTAGCCACACTTGTCATGAATACTTGATTAATGTCCACCACAAAGAGAGTTCCTTCCTCTTTTTACTCCGTGTGGAAGACCACCCATTTCTCCGCGACCAAACCTTGGTTTTGCTTGTTTAAGACTTCCATCTTGCGTTTCGTCGCGAATTTGCCGCCCTCACCCTTGATGAAGACCGTTGACTTTATGAGCTGGGGGATGTCCATCTTTCTCACCAGGTCGAGTGTGGATACAACGAACTTTTTGAAGGTATCAATACATTCTGCTGCCGCAAAGCGCAGCGTTATAATGTCGCCTTAATAATCGCAGCTAATAACTTGTATGGGTGGACCCCCTTTGCAGTTTAAAACATGTTGAAAAACCCGTTCGTAATCAGATCCTCCACTTGAGACCGATAATCTGTTGGAATCCTACCGGATGCACCGCCAATATCGATTACTGCTTATCAGCTTATCTTTGTTGTGCTCTCTTGCTAATCTGGCATAAGAGGGTAGCTCCTTAACTTTTTCGGCGTTCACCTTTCACTTCCGTGATGGCTGTGGCCGTGCCGAATCTTGGGATCGCACCACCAAGGAGTCCGTTAAAAATTTATACAAATTAAATTTATTTGAAGGGCATAATTTTATTCTACACAAACCAGCAAAAATTAAAGCTTTTTGGAATCGAACAAGGATGATCGAGAGAGCGGTTTTCATGGGAGTTCAGGGAGGGAGAATCAGGTTATAGACCGATTTTGACTGTTTTTGGTTTTTTTTGGAAGCCGTAACAAAATACCGCATGCAAAATTCCAGCCAAATCCGACAATAATTGCGGATTGTAAGGACTCAAGAAGTAAAATCGGGAGGTCGGCTTATATGGGAGATGTATTGGCTTATAAACCGATTTAGACCCTACTAGGCACAGTCATAAAAGAACACCACATGCAAAATTTCAGCCAAATTGATATTGGAAGTCATAAAAAACACTGCATGTTAAATTTCAGCCAAATCGGACAAAAATTGGGGTTCGAAGTGCTCAAGAAGACAAATCGGGAGATCGGTTTATATAGGAGCTATATCAAGTTATAGACCGATTTGGACCGTACTTGGCACAGCTGTTGGTCAAAACAGAATACTATGTGCAATAATTTAGCCAAATCGGATGAAAATTGCGCCTTCCAGGGGCTCAAGAAGTCAAATCGGGAGTTCGGTTTATATGGGAGCTATATCAAAATCTGAACCGATATGGCGCATTTGCAATCCCCAACGAACTACATCAATACTAAGTATCTGCCAAAAATTTCAAGCGGGTAGCTTTACGCGTTTGACCGTCACCGTGATATCAACCCGGTCGGACAGACGCACATGGCTGCTCAGAACGTCGAGACGATTCAGAATATATATACTTTTTGGGGTCGCAGATCATTATTTCGAAGCATTGCTCTCAACTACAGGTGACTTGGCACCCACACCTATAGGAGGGGTGCACAACATGCTATGCCACCACCGCAATTGTTAGGTCTTTGGAGTCCATTCTGAGTCTACTCCTGAAAAGCTTTAAAAATATTTGCATAATCGGTTGTTCTATTCCGAGATGAAAATATTTTTTGGGGACCGAAATGAAAACACGTCCTTTCCACTCAACGGTTACTTCTTAATTTCAGTAACAATATTTTTTGGGGACCGAAATGAAAACACGTCCTTTCCACTCAACGGTTACTTCTTAATTTCAGTAACGCCACTAGTAGTGAAGTTTTTTAAGGGCTGAATATACCACAAATACCGCCAACTTAAGTGAGGATATAAACACCGCTGAAAATGTTGTATGATGGATATGTAGCCTTTGTGCCAGATTGGTTCATAAATTAGACAATTTCCTTATAAACCGATTACGCGATTTGATTAATTGAGACCTTAGAAGCCTACATTTTCTATACAATAAAATATTGAAAACATTTTTATAGAAATAAATTTTGGCAAAATTTTCTATATAAAAATTTTGAAAAAATTTTCTGTAAATATAGAATTTTAATAAAGTTTTGTATAGAAATAAAATTGAATTTTTTTAATAAAAGAACGAAATGAAAATTGCTTATAAACATTTTTATTTTCTAGAATTCACTTCTCGCTTTTGAATTAAGTCCCATTTCCAGCTCAAGTGTTTCTCCCGCTGTTATTCTCAATTCATCAATTAAGACGGCTGTTTTTATTTCCTCGTAAGACGATGAATTAATTCAATTTATTTGTTGGTATTTATTGTAATGAAAAAAAAAAATTGTATCTGTTGGTATTATAGGCTGGTGTGACAATTTTTGTGGTTGCATTGCGTCAACATTGACACAATCAATTCGACTTCAATTGACAGTTTCTGATTTGTGTTTTTTTTGCTGCCGTTGTTGTCCGTTGAACTTGTGCAAAATTAACATACACTCGTTTGAGTTCAATTAATTGTGAATTTTCGTTCATTTTAATTAGTTTTATTCTTCAATTTCTCAAAACTTAATTGTTTAAACAATACGATATTTGAGTATGTTCATGCATATTTAATGTGAAAAATTAAAAAAAGGAAAAGAGACAAGAGGCAATTACAAAAACAAAAAACTATGTATAAAAAAACACTGTAAATTTCCCTTAAGGCAAATTTTGGCTATTTAAAAAAAAAATTATTGAAAATTATTTTCAATTAATTTTGAGCAATTTACATTAAATTCATTCCCTCAGTTTGTTTTTTTTTTCTAACTAAAAATTTTAGTTTTTGTCTTAATTGTTATATAAATATCTCAATATGGAATGCATCGCGTGTGTGGAACATGGCTGATTATGATATTTCCCTAATCTTCAACCTTGAAGAAAATATATCGATGTTTCTATGTCTGGTGGTGGTGATTTTCATTTTCGGGAACGTTAGTGTAAACAATTAATCTCTTTCACCCGAAAGTGATTAAACACATTAGGTGTGTTTTATAATTTAGTGATTGACTAATTTATATGAAGAAATAAAGAATTTTTTCAACATTTCAATGACAACAAGTAAAAACGTATTTTGATACCCACCACCATGGATATATTAATCATTCTATCCATAATTATATCTACCATATCCAGAGTTATATCTAAATAGGGGCTGGTCTGGATCATAACTCTTATAAACAGATAAAAATAATTTTTAAAAACAACAACATTTGCCGCAAAACCAACGACGAAGTTTGTTAATTTTCATGCAACAATTTCTTTTGAATCTCAGCAAACGAACGTACAAATTTGTTGTCAAAAGGCACTCTTTGCAAGCCAACATATAACAACAACAACAATATATCCATAAGCAAGACAAAAAACCATTTAACCAGCCACCACATCTGCACAGTATCGTTCGTGTGTGTGGTGGTGTTTTTATTTAATTTTTATACCCACCACCATAGGATAGATGTATATTAATCTAGTCATTCCGTTTGTAACACCTCGAAATATTGATGGAGAACCTCATAAAATATATATATTCTTGATCGTCTCGACATTCTGAGTCGAACTAGCCCTCTCCGTTCGTCCTTCCGTCTATCGAAATCACGATAGCGGTCGAACGCGTAGAGCTAGCATCTTGAAATTTTGAACAGATACTTCATATTGATGTAGGTCATTAGGGATTGCAAATGGGCCATATCGGTTCAGATTTGGATATAGCTCCCATATAAACCGATCTCCCGTTTTGACTTCTTGAACCCCTACAAGCCACAATTTTTGTCCGATTAGGCTGAAATTTTTAATGTAGTGTTCTGTTATTACTTCCAATAAATGTGCTAAGTACGGTATAAATTGGTTCATAATCTAATATAGCTTCCATGTAAACAGGTATCTCGACCATCCTTGTTTGGTTCCTAAAAACTTAAATTTTTGTTCTTAAAACAAAAACAATCAATGTACAAAAAAATATGGAAGCTTTTCGGCACTAATAGAGCCCACCATTGAATGAATCATTTAATTTCTATTGGGCATAAGCTAAAAAGTTTTACCTCTCTAAAAAAATCTCTTCAATTTCAAAAAACCCATCTATTGTCTTAGCGAGTGCGTTTCCCCATATTCATTTGTATGGGTGAACATAGATAATTTATCCATAAGGAATGCCATCATCAAAGCGTTGCTATAAACTTTTGTACTTATTATAGGCAGACAACCTCCTTTCCCCTTCTGAATATTATCGTGAAGAAATGGATACACGTGATATCTGCTGCTGTTTAGATTCAAATTTAATTTATTTATTTTTATTTTCTCCAAATGACGCATAAGAACAAACAATTGAAGGTACCAAAAAAGACGTAGGGATACAGAGGCGCAGTGAAATGAGTGAAGGGCCCTGTTTATAGAATATTGAGATATAAAACGTGAAAAAAGGTATCACCAATCCCTGCAGGAAGGAGGATCGGGCCGACACTGTAGATTTCACTGTTTTTAGTAATCGATATTCAGTGATACATAGGGGTCAATTGTCCTCAGGTAGATTTCACCAGTATGAAAAACAATTAATATATCCGATATACAATAAAACAATGGTAATTTCACAGGCCTCAGACAGAGCCGGAGCTTATTGATTAAAAATTTTAACAAGTCATTGCATTTTATTCTTAATTAAATATGAAAAACAACGATAGACTGAAAATCGAAAAAGGACCGCTTAAGTCATTCCCTGTACAAGACCCACGTCCATAATTGACAAAATGCGGAAATGCTCTATGACGATGATACTATACTCTCCACCCTATGGACGATGGCATAACTTTTTGAATACCTAAAATTCTAAATAAATCACCATCATCTATAGTCATATAAAGGGCTTCTTGTTTTTAGTCCCTTCAAAGATGTTTAAAGTCCCTCCCTGAGCTTTCTCGGACGTCTATGTATTTCTTCCATATATTTCTCTGTAATCTTTTCTATTGGGTTGCTCAAAAAGTAATTGCGGATTTTTCAGGTCGGCCAAATGAAGTTGATGATGACGAAATCAAAGCATTAATCGAATTGGATCGTCATGTAACTGAGCGTGAGATAGGAGAGAAGTTAAATATACCAAAATCAACCGTTCATTATCACATAAAAAGTCTTGGACTGGTGAAAAAGCTTGATATTTGGGTACCACATGTATTGAAAGAAATTCATTTAACAAACCGAATCAACGCTTGTGATATGCACCTTAAACGCAATGAATTCGATCCGTTTTTAAAACGAATCATAACTGGAGATGAAAAATGGATTGTTTACAACAACGTTAGTCGAAAACGATCATGGTCCAAGCATGGTGAACCAGCTCAAACCACTTCAAAGGCTGATATCCACCAAAAGAAGGTTATGCTGTCTGTTTGGTGGGATTGGAAGGGTGTGGTATATTTTGAGCTGCTTCCTTATTGTCAACAATTGGACAAATTGAATACAGCCATCAAGGAGAAGCGACCAGAATTGGTCAATCGTAAAGGTGTCATATTCCACCAGGACAACGCTAGACCGCACACATCTTTGGTCACTCGCCAAAAACTGAGTGAGCTTGGCTGGGAACTTTTGATGCATCCACCATATAGCCCTGACCTTGCACCATCAGACTACCATTTATTTCGATCTTTGCAGAACTCCTTAAATGGTAAAACTTTCGGCAATAATGAGGCTATAAAATCGCACTTGGTTCAGTTTTTTGCAGATAAAGGCCAGAAGTTCTATGAGCGTGGAATACTAAATTTGCCAGGAAGATGGCAAAAGGTTATCGAACAAAATTGCAGTTTTATATTTGATTAAAGTTCATTCTAAGTTTTATTAAAATTGCATTTACTTTCTTTTAAAAAATCCGCAATTACTTTTTGGGCAACCCAATAGTACCGAGATTCTTCTTTAAATAACTCAATATGAATACATTTATGTAAATGCTTGTGTTTTCATCTGTATTGTCGATTTATTTTGAAAATGTATAAAAAAAACACCACACACATACTTTTTCGTTCGTTTGCATGGAATATAAATAAACTTTTGCATGTTTAAATAATGTCCATTGAAAACAATTTTTGGCCAGCTAGGCCATTAAAAAAATTTCCACAGATTGGTTTCTTTGATAATTGATTCTTTAGAACAAGAAAAGCGAAATCATCAAAACAGTTTGTAGTAAGAGAAAGGTCCACGTTTTGGCTGTCAGAGGACCTTGACATTGTGAGGGGCCTTGAAAAGTTCATTACAAGTAAAAATTGTTTTATGGCTCATAAAAATAGATAAATATCAAGGGAATTATTTTAAGAACATTTAGATTTTTCAAAACAAACGAGTTACAGATTTTTTTTTTGTTATATTTTCGAAGAGAAATGAAAAATTTTTAAATTAGGAAATCTTATCTTCGAGGAACAATTTCACATGGAAAATCTTGTTTCCCATGAGCAAAGAACAATTTCTCCCACGAGACAAAAGTTATCCTATAGCAAATTTTTATATAAATTTATATTTAATTTTGTCCCCCACAAGACAAAAATTTTCCCACAGAAAATTTTGTCTCCCACGAGACAAAAATTTTTCTATAGCAATTTTTATCTCCCACGAGACAAAAATTTTCTAATAGAAAAAAGTTTTCCAATACAAAATTTTGTTTCCCACGAGACAAAAATTTTCTTATAGAAAATTTTGTCTCCCACGAGACAAAAATTTTCCTATAGAAAATTTTGTCTTCCACGAGACAAAAATTTTGTCTCCCACGAGACAATAACGAAATGTGCAAGGACACTATACTACTATGGAGGCGTATCGTGGTACAACGCTCATAAGGCAGCATTTTACACGTGACGCAACATTTTTAGCAGCCGCTGGGGCCTCAAACCTAAAATGGTGCTTTGGATGTACCTAAGGTGGGTACATTTTTTAATCGACAAGACGGTTTTGAAAATCTATGACGAATTCAAAAAAAAAAAAATTGACAAAGAATCTATGCATCTAAAATCTAAATTTAGCTTTGGTATTTAGCGACAAATTCCAACCATCAGTTGGTATCTTTATATGGACGCTATAAGCAAATTTGAACCGATTTTTATCCAAGTTCATAGCGTTTTAGGACATTCGTCAGGAAATCGGTCCAAAATCGTCTACGAATTCGGTCCCAATTCGGTACGACGTAAAATTTCCCATCCGAAGCTCCCTAGAATTTTGCTCCGACATCGATACGATATGGCGGTATCATTTCGACACCATGACAACCACTAATCTCATTTTTGGTTACGATATCGATAAGGCATCGGACCCGATATCGGATGATTCGTGCGATTGTCGGACCAATGTTGGACCGAAATCAGAAAATTTTGTTAGCTGGTAATTTGATCCGACTTTGTCTGACGCCCGACATGTCTGCACATAGTCGGACGAAATATACGACAAGTCTGAGGGATTTTTTTTCTGTTCCGACATTTAAGAACGAAATCGCAACGATTTCTGTACAACGTGTCGGAGGAATGTTTTGTTTGGTTCATTTTTATTATACCCTACACCATTACCGTGGTACAGGGTATTATAACTTGCATTAGTTTGTAACACCTAGAAGGAAGAGAGATAGACCCATTGATAAGCATACCGATCGACTCAGAACAACTTTCTGATTCGATTTAGCTATGTCCGTCTGTCTGTTTGTCTGTCCATGTTAGCTTGTGTACAAAGTACAGGTTGCAGTTTTCTTCCGAACGTCTTAAAATTTGGTGCTGGCATGTCTTTTGGCCCAGAGACGAAGCCTATTGAAATTAGAAAAAATCGGTTCAGATTTGGATATAGCTCCCATATATATGTTCGTCCGATTTACAGTAATAATGCAATGAAATGATCATTTGTTAACCGATCTCCCTAAATTTAGCAGAAAAGATTTTCTCTAGTGGACTTTATGCAAATAGGTTCAGATTTGGATATAGCTCTCCTATATATACATCGTTCGATTTTAACTTCTAGAGTCACAGCAAGCGCATTACCCAATCTTGCCACGATTTTGCACAACGCTTTCCTCGACGACTACTACAATATCTAAGACGCTTTCCTCGACGACTACCACAATATCTGAGAAGTTTGCTCGAAATCGGTTCATATTTAGATAAAGCCCCCATATATATCGTCCCCTAACCGCCAAAAAGATGTAAGTGCCAAAATCAAAGCTATACAGGAGAAGGTTTTTATTTAATAAATAATAGAATGTCTTAGATTAAAATATGATTTTTACATAAGTATCACATGTTTGGATGATGCAATAGTAGTAAACAAGTAAAAGCGTGCTAAGTTCGGCCGGGCCGAATCTTATATACCCTCCACCATGGATCACATCTGTCCAGTTCTTTTCCCTTTTTTCTTGTAAGCCAATTCGAATAAGAATTGCGCCCCAAAGGGCTCAAGAAGTAAAATAGAGAGATCGATTTATATGGGAGCTGTATCGGGCTATAGACCGATCCAGATCATAATAAACACGTATATTGATGGTCATGAGAGGATCCGTCGTACAAAATTTCAGGCAAATCGGATAATAATTGAGACCTCTAGAGGCTCAAGAAGTCAAGATCCCAGATCGGTTTATATGGCAGCTATATCGGGTTATGAACCGATTTGAACCTTATTTGACACAGTTGTTGAAAGTAAGAATAAAATACGTCATGCAAAATTTCATTCCAATAGGATAAGAATTGCGCACTCTAGAGGCTCAAGAAGTCAAGACCCAAGATCGGTTTATATGGCAGCTATATCAGGTTATGAACCGATTTGAACCATATTTGGCACAGTTGTTGGATATCATAACAAAACCCTACGTGCCAAAATTTATTCAAATCGGATAAGAATTGCGCCCTCTAGAGGCTGAAGAAGTCAAGACCCAAGATCGGTTTATATGACAGCTATATAAGGTTATGGACCGATTTGAACCATACTTAGCACAGTTGTTGAATATTGTAACAGAACACGTCGTGCAAAATTTCATTCAGATCGGATAAGAATTGCGCACTCTAGAGGCTCAAGAAGTCAAAACCCCAGATCGGTGTATATGGCAGCTATATCAGGTTATGAACCGATTGGAACCATACTTGGCACAGTTGTTGGATATAATAACAAAACACGTCGTGCAAAATTTCATTTCAATCGGATAAGAATTGCGCACTCTAGAGGCTCAAGAAGTCAAGACCCAAGATCGGTTTATATGGCAGCTATATCAAAACATGTTCCGATATGGCCCATTTACAATACCAACCGACCTACACTTAAACCAAGTATTTGTGCAAAACTTCAAGGGGCTAGCTTTACTCCTTCGGAAGTAAGCGTGCTTTCGAAAGACATACGGACGGACGGACAGACGGACGGACATGGCTAGATCGATATAAAATTTCGCGACGATCAAGAATATATATACTTTACGGGGTCTCAGACGAATATTTCGAGTAGTTACAAACAGAATGACGAAATTAGTCATGGTGGAGGGTATAAAAAATGTTGTGCATTTAAATAAAGATAACGTTATTTTCTGCGCTTACATCTTTTTCGCTGTCAAATAAATGACCTAGTTTTAAGAAATTAAGAGGTAAGTGCAATTAATACAATTGTTTGAAAGTAAGCTGGAAATGAGACTTCCATCCATGAGACTTAAATCCGATTTTAATGCAATTTGGAACAGAGGGTCATATTGAATACCTACACATTTATGCAAATTTTCGTCGATATTCGACCATATTTGGATATAGCTGTCGTATAGATCGATCTCCCGATTTAGAGCCTGAAGCTCATAAAAGCCTTATTTATTATCCGATTCCTCTGAGCTTTGGAACAGTGATTTGTATAAAGCCTTGTGACATCCGCGTCAAATATGGTTCAGATCAGACCCTATTTGGATATTGCTGCCATATACACAATTTTCTCAATAAATGGTCTTGGGCCCATAATGGGCGCATTTGTTATCCTATTTCGCTGAAGTTTAGTACAGAAATTTGTGTTAGGTCCTCAACACACTTTCTAAATATGGTCCAGATCAGACTTTTTTTATATAGCTGTAGTATAGACCGATCTGCGATTAAAATAGAAAGAATAGGCCCAAATTGAACTTATAATCCGATATCAACGAACTTTGAAACTGTGATATGTTTTTGACACCTCAAAACCCTTGTCCGATACAGTCTAGATCGGATCGTAATTTGATATAGAAGTATAAATGCATAAAGATTTCTCGAATTACATTCTTGCGTTATAAATATTGCTTTTTTTTACCGAATTTAAGCCTGGCCGATTTTAACGTGTTTTTCTTACTTATAATCGGGGATTTGGAGCGGACTGAAGTGGGCGAAGCTGACCCGCTCCGCTCCCTTCGTCCCAAATATATCAAATCCGTTATATCCTTCCAAAGCCATTTAATTTAAATCCTACAACTTCCAATCGATCCAGAATTCCGCCTAGGGGAGTTTCTTTGGTTGTCCCCAAGTTTGGATATGACCTTCGTACTTTACTTCCAAACGCGTTTTTTTTGCGTCCGATATTGTTGCGGATGACCAATATGGGTTTATTGGTGACCACTGTACTTCCAAAGACTTTAAATTTAAGTCCAATATTGTCCCGGTCGGCCAATATTTCTCTTTGGCGGCTTGCTCGAGGGTGGAGCATCCCTCAGATACTAAGCCCTACTTTTAAACAGCCGATTCGTACTCTACTTCCAAATATAAAACATTTCGTTATGATAACTTACATATTTTTTGCAATTACTGCTTAATTTGTTTGAAGTACTTGTGTCTGACGAAAATAATGTAAGTGTCCTTCGCTGTTACAGAATTTATCTTCCAAAATTAAAATGGCACTTACATTAAAATTGTTTTTGTTTTTAAATCATAACGGCTTGGATTGTCGATACAAAATTTTAGCAGAAGGTGGAAACAGTCGTCAGTTATCGTTTCCTATTAAAAACTGAAAGTCCCAAAATTTGGCACTTACATCTTTTTGGCGGTAAGGGGACGATATGTTCGTCAGATTTTGGCCACGTGAGTGGAATGTTCAGATGTGGTGGAGGGGATACATTTTGTTTTTGTTTTTTTTTTTTAGAATTGCGTGTGGTGCTGTTAACTGTTGCCTTGGAATTTTTGTTTTGTTTGATCACTTGTAAGACATTCGTCATGAAATCGGATCGATTCGTAGGTAAAATCGCCCGCATTTTGTAAGACATTCGTCAAGAAAGCGGTCCGAAATCATCTACAAATTCAGTTCCGATTCGGTACGAAGTAAAATTTCCCATCCTAATTTCCCTGGAATGTTTCCCTCAGTCGTGTCTATTCGACAACATGAGAATCACTTCTCTCGCTTTTAGTTACGATGTCGGTAAGACATCGTATCCGATATCAGATGATTCAGCTCTTTATCTTTCATTATGGATACGCCATTCTGGGTGTCCGAAAGACGTCAGGAAATGCCAAAATTAGTTTTTATACCCTCCACCATAGGATGGGGGGTATACTAATTTCGTCATTCTGTTTATAACTACTCGAAATATTCGTGTGAGACCCCATAAAGTATATATATTCTTGAACGTCGCGACATTTGATATCGATCTAGCCATGTCCGTCCGTCCGTCTGTCTGTCGAAAGCACGCTAACTTCCGAAGGAGTAAAGCTAGCCGCTTGAAATTTTGCACAAATACTTCTTATTAGTGTAGGTCGGTTGGTATTGTAAATGGGCTATATCGGTCCATGTTTGGATATAGCTGCCATATAAACCGATATTGGGTCTTGACTTCTTGAGCCTCTACAGTGCGCAATTCTTATCCGATTGGAATGAAATTTTGCACGACGTGTTTTGTTATGATATCCAACAACTCTGCCAAGTATGGTTTAAATCGGTCCATAACCTGATATAGCTGCCATATAAACCGATCTTGGCTCTTGACTTCTTGAGCCTCTAGAGTGCGTAATTCTTATCCGATTGGAATGAAATTTTGCACGACGTGTTTCGTTATGATATCCAACCATTGCGCCAAGTGTGGTTCAAATCGGTCTATAACTTGATATAGCTGCCATATAAACCGATCTTGGGTCTTGACTTCTTGAGCCTCTAGAGTGCGCAATTCTTATCCGATTGGGATGAAATTTTGCACGACGTGTTTTGTTATGATATCCAACAATTTTGCCAAGTATGCTTCAAATCGGTCTATAACCTGATATAGCTGTCATATAAACCGATCTTGGGTCTTGACTATTTGAGCCTCTAGAGTGCGCAATGGTTATCCGATTAGAATGAAATTTTGCACGACGTGTTTTGTTATGATATCCAACAATTGTGCCAAGTATGGTTCAAATCGGTCCATAACCTGATATAGCTGCCATATAAACCGATCTTGGGTCTTGACTTCTTGAGCCTCTAGAGTGCGCAATTCTTATCCGATTGGGATGAAATTTTGCACGACGTGTTTTGTTATGATATTCAACAACTGTGCCGAGTATGGTTCAAATCGGTCCATAACCTGATATAGCTGCCATATAAACCGATTCAGGGTCTTGACTTCTTGAGCCTCTAGAGTGCGCAATTTCTATCAGATTGGAATGAATTTTTGCACGACGTGTTTTGTTATTATATCCAACAACTGTGCCAAGTATGGTTCAAATCGGTTCATAACTTGATATAGCTGTCATATAAACAGATCTGGGGTCTTTACTTCTTGAGCTTCTAGAGGGCGCAATTCCTATCCGATTTGGCTGAAATATTCTTTCAACAACTGTGTCAAATAAGGTTCAAACCGATCTGGGATCTTGACTTCTTGAGCCTCTAGAGGTCGCAATTATTATCCGATTTGCCTGAAATTTTGTGCGACGATCCATGACCATCAACATACGTGCTTATTATGGTCAGAATCGGTCTATAGCCCGATACAGCTCCCATACAAATCGATCTCTCTATTTTACTTCTTGAGCCCCCAAAGGGCGCAATTCTTATTCGAATTGGCTGACATTTTACACAGGTCTCCAACATATAATTTAATTGTGGTCCAAACCGGACCATATCTTGATATCGCGCTAATAGCAGAGCAAATCTTTTCTTATATCCTTTTTTGCCTAAGAAGAGATGCCGCGAAAAGAACTCGACAAATGCGATCCATGGTGGAGGGTATATAAGATTCGGCCCGGCCGAACCTTGCACGCTTTTACTTGTTTTTTTTTTTTATAAAAACTTACCAAAGAAATTTTAATTTTTCATGCAAGCAAATTTGTTTCAAAATTTTTTTGTTTTTTCTATTTTTGAAAAAATTCTTAATTTGGGTTTGGTTTTTTTTTCACACAGTTTTCAATAGAACTTTTTAACTCTTTCACTTTCTGAAATTTTAAATCAATTTTCTAATTTTTCATCACAAAATGTTTATAACAATAGAATTTTTGTATTAACAGCGATCTCTCTTTACAGTTGTTGTCATCAAATCAATATTTTCCCAATAAAGGCTTAGCATCTAGAGTTTCAGTTTCTCAGAAAAAATAAACTGCTCTTACGAATGCACATTTCGAACTGAATGTTTCAATGAGTAGTGTGAATCCTGAAAACCCAACGAATAAGAGTAAAAAGGACACACACCAACTACCGTCTAGCAAGTGAATGGTATGTGCAAAAGTGGGTGTGTGTGTGTGTTTGTGTGGAATCAAAAGCCGTCTAACAAACCACCATTGACTCGTGAGTGGCGAGTAGCTAACTTATGACCGCGTGTAAAGGACTAAAGGACCTTAAAGGCAGCACATATATTTCCCATGTTAAACCAATGTTATTGACTAGAGAATGTGAATAAATAAAAAAAAAACTGTAAATGAAAATGTGACACACTTTAAAGGTGGATTAAAGCGTCAAGATGGGGTGTGTAGATTGTAGATACACAATTTATTAAATCATAAAAACTAAATAAAATTTAAGCGGTTCTTTTAGAAAAATGGAATTAAAATTGAGTAATATTTTTAAAAGGAAACTGTAAAAAAAGAGGAGATATTTTTATGGGACATTTACTTAAAATCGCTGTCTACAAGTATTGTTGTAAATTGCGTAGTTTGCAAATTTTTGGGTCATTATTATGAAGGGATTTCCATAAATTTGAGGAACATTTGAAGCTTATAGACTATGGAAGACTCTACATATATATGTATATATATTGCCTATTAACATTCCACTAAAGAACTGAGGCAAACTTCTCACATATCACTGAGTGCTGTCTGATTGAAATTGTAAACCTAATGATAAGGTGCCTCCTTTTTATAGCCGAGTCCGAACGGCGTGACGCAGTGCGACACCTCTTTATGGAGAAGTTTTAACATGGCATAGTACCTCACAAATGGCGCCAGCATTAGGAGGTAGGAGAAAGGAGGAGAACCCAGACGTTCAGCGTCATAGGCGGACATGCTAACCTCTGCGCTACGGTGGAAGACTCTATATCCGAGCTATTTGTAATGCTTTCTCTTTCTTTGATTGATTTCTGCTGCAATGTGTCTAATTTTTGAGTCTCTAAGACTATGCCCTCGATTTTCATTTCATATTTTGTTCTAGTATCAACAATTTCGATCCTGATCTCGATATTTACATTCGGGTAGTTTTTTTTACCACCACAAGCTCGGTTCGACATTTGTTGCCATTTTCATAAGCTCTAAATCCCACTTTTATCCCCTAAACTTTTTTCACAAATATTAACTACGTCCGTGTTCACCTAGCCATGACCTTTACATCTTGCTTTTTCCCACATTCCTTTCTTTGCTTGAAATATCTGTGCGTGTGCCTTCATTTCATATTTTCGATTTCTAGTTTTCTCCTTTATGTTCGCTGGTCGTTGCTTCTTTGGTCCCTGCAAACATTTTTTTTTTAAATTTTGGGAGAGCGTTTGTTCCCGCGATGATTAAAACAATCTTCTGGAAGATTTTTACGCGATTGTTCTTCCATATGAGTCGTGAAACATTCTGCTACGACATCATTGGGCAATCCATTGCGTGTGCGGATGTTTATGCACTCTTTGCGAGGATTCTCTTACAACCCATTGCGTTAGAATTGTTCATATGACTCGCGAAACTCTCTTCTAGGTTATCATTTGACAATCCATTGCGTGTGCGGAAGTATAAGCAACGCTTTGCGACGATTATTCCGCAATCCATTGCGTTATAATCGTCCAGAACATTTGTTTATAAATCGTCTTAGTTATCTTTTCGCGATTCTTTTTATTTTCATGCTTGATGCGTTTTGGACTTGTATTGAATTATGTAATTCGATGTTTTGTTTTGAGTGGACAACTTTCATAAAATTAAACAGAATTTTCACTTGGTTTAAATGCAGATTGGTACTTAGAATGACAAATATGATGAGTAATACAAAATTTTTTTTCTTTTAAGTATTTTCGTAGTTGTTACGTTTTCAATGAGCAACTAATCTTGATGTGCAGTTTTAGATCTTCCAAGCGAATAACGCGTCGCACTTTTTTTAATTAATATTCCAAAACACATATTTGATGCTCGTCCTGGAGAGTAATGCGCAACTCTTCTAGAAGAGTATTATACAAATCTTCCAAAAGATTCATTTGTTACACGTCCACACGATTCTTAGATCTTGCAAGACTCTTCCGACTTACTCTTTAGCAACTCATATGGAAGATTTCCGGAACACTCATTCAGAAGATTCGTCTTGAGGACATAACTCCTCACGACGGGGGAATCGTCTACGACTCTTAGACGAGCTCGTCATAACCTTCATCATAACCTTCAACTAGAAGAATCACGAAAGATTTTTTTTCGATCGAAAATGTTTGCAGGGGTGTCTAATGGATATTAAAAACTCTGCTTAACTATGTGTTGGTGGTGGCATTGGTTGGTTTGTTAGTTGTCCAATATACAGACATTAACTATGATGTGACGTCATATTTTTATTTTTGACGGCATAGTAATTTCGATATTTTGTGAAATTCAATTTTTATATTTTTGTATGTCCTACAATGAGTTGGGCTGTGGGCATAAAGAAAGTTACAACACGATTAGTAAAACGGGAACAAAGGATTTAAGCATTGACAACAATACGAGGAAGAAAGCATGAATTGCGCTTTTTATTCACTGAATCATTTCGTTAATAATGACTACAAAAAATATTGATTTTTATACCCACTACCGAAGGATGGGGATATATTCATTTTGTCATTCCGTTTGCAACACATCGAAATATCCATTTCCGACCCTTTAAAGTATATATATTTTTGATCGACTGTCTGTTGAAATCACGCTACAGCCTTTAAAAATATAGATGTTGAGCTGAAATCTGCACAGATTTTTTTCTTGCTTTAAGTTCGAAGATGGGTCATATCGGACTATATCTTGATATAGCCCCCATATAGACCGATCCGCCGATTTACGGTAAAAGCAACATTTATTATCCGATTTTGCTAAAATTTTGGACAGTGAGTTGTGTTATCATCATTCTTCAATTCGTCCTTGATCGCTCCAGATTTGGATTTAGCTGCCATATAGACCGATCTCTCCATTTAAGGTTTTGGCCCCATAAAAGGCGCATTTATTGTCCGATGCCGCCAAAATTTGGGACAGTAAGTTGAGTTGGCCCATTCGATATCCTTTTGTAATTTGGCCCAGATCGGCCCAGATTTGAATATAGCTGCCATATAGACCGATCTCTCGATTTAAGGTTTTGGGCCCATAAATGACGCATTTATTGTCCAATATCGCCGAAGTTTGGGACAGTGAGTTAAGTTAAGCTCCTCGACATACTTCTACAATTTGGCACAGATCGGTCCAGATTTGGATATAGCTGTTATACAGACCGATCTCTCGATTTAAGGTTTTGGGCCCATAAAAGGCGCATTTATAGTCCGATGTCGCTGAAATTTGAGACAGTGAGTTATGTTAGGTCCTTCAACATCTTTCTTCAATTTGGCCCAGATCGGTCCAAATTTGGATATAGCTGCCATATAGACCGATCTCTCGATTTCAGGTTTTGGGCCCATAAAAGGCGCATTTATAGTCCGATGTCGCTGAAATTGAGACAGTGAGTTATGTTAGGTCCTTCAACATCTTTCTTCAATTTGGCCCAGATCGGTCCAAATTTGGATATAGCTGCCATATAGACCGATCTCTCGATTTAAGGTTTTGGGCCCATAAATGACGCATTTACTGTCCAATGTCGCCGAAGTTTGGGACAGTGAGTTAAGTTAAGCTCCTCGACATACTTCTACAATTTGGCACAGATCGGTCCAGATTTGGATATAGCTGTTATACAGACCGATCTCTCGATTTAAGGTTTTGGGCCCATAAAAGGCGCATTTATAGTCCGATGTCGCTGAAATTGAGACAGTGAGTTATGTTAGGTCCTTCAACATCTTTCTTTAATTTGGCTCAGATCGGTCCAAATTTGGATATAGCTGCCATATGGACCGATCTCTAGATTTAGGGTTTTGGGCCCATAAATGGCGCATTTATTGTCCAATGTCGCCGAAGTTTGGGACAGTGAATTGTGTTAGGCTCTTCGAAATTTTTCTGCAACTTGGCCCAAATCGGTCCAGATTTGGATATGGTTGCCATATAGACCGATATCTCGAATTAAATTCTTTGGCCCATAAAAGGCGCATTTATAATCCGATTTCACTGGAATTTGACACAGTGACTTATGTCAAGCTTTTCGACATCTGTGTCGTATATGGTTCAGATCGGTTTTTTTTTTAGATATAGCTACTTAAAGACCAATATTTTGTTATACACAATTGAACAATGCAAAATTGCAAATTTTGCCGATGAACCTTCCACTAAGGAACAGGGACAATTGAACAATTACTTGTGCTTATTAATATTTGGTCCAAATCGGAAGATATTCCGATATAGCTGCTATGGGGCATAAGGTATGCAAGAAAAGCTGGTTTACATTACCGAGGTGATGGATATCCAAAGATCGACCCGGCCGAACTTAACGCCTTTTACTTCTTTTTTCGGGCTTGCTTGCCATTCAAATAACTTCTATCCCCCAATAGATGGCGCTGAATTTGTTGTTGGTGATGCTCGCTTTTGATTCCCATCACATTATCATCATTTTGTCTATTTTTGAATTCAATCGAATTTGCTCTTTTGTCGGCCAGTCTAATGTCACCGATGCGCATGGTTAAGCATCTTCGGCTTACCCAATATCAGTAAGACTTTTCACTTCCTTCAGTAATGGTTGCGACAAATGTGAATAATTATCCATTTAAGATTTCAAAAACTTACGGCCTAGACCACAAAAATTGTTTTCTCTTTTTATACCCTCCATCATAAACTAATTTCATCATTTTGTTTGTAAAACATCGAAATATTCATCTGAGACCCAACAGAGTATATATACATATTTTTGATCGTCTTGACATTCTAAGTCGATTTAGCCATGTCGGTCCATCCATCTGTTGAAAGCACGCAAGATTTCGAAGAGATAAAGCTAGGCGCATGAAATTTTGCACAAATGATTCCTATTGAGATATAGCTGCCATATAAACCGATCTTGGATCTTGACCTCTTGAACCCCTAAACGCTACAATTCTTATCCAATTTGTCTCAAATTTTGTATAAGGTATTTTGTTATGACTTCCAACTCTGTGCTAAGAATGGTTCAAACCGGTTTAAAACTTGATATAGCTTCCATATAAACCGATCTCCTCATTTAACTCTTTGAGCCTCTATAGGGCGCCATTCTTATGCGATTTGGCTAAACATTATATTAACGACTTCTCCTATGACCTTCCACATACGTGCCAAATATGGTCTGAATGGGTCCATAACCTGATCTTATCCAATTTTGGCAGACATTTTCCACAGTGACTCTGCTATGGTCTCCAACAGCCAAACCATGCATGGTCCGAATCGGTTGATAACCTGAAATAGCTCCAATAGCTTTGCAATTTTTATCCATTATTCTTTGTTTGCATATAAAGAGACATGGGGCAAAAAAAGGCAAATGAGATTCATGGTAGAGGGTATGTAAGATTCTGCCCGGCGGAACTTTTCACGCTTTTACTTGTTGTAACTCGATTCGTTCGCCAAGTCATTGAAAACCGCTATTTTCCCTTTATAGCATCAGCTGTTTTCAATGACTTGGCGAACGAATCAAGTGACAAAACGAAAAAAAATGTGTACTTATCGGCACGCCACTTGGGCTCGACTATAAAAAGGAGGGGTTCTTATCTTTGAGCTAAACCCGCTCCACTGCGCTTTCGCTTTCAAAACGTAGAAAAATGTCACCTCTGTAACGTAACCTACTCTCCAAAAGCTCTGATTCTGTGATTCTGATTCTTCCCCTCTATCAGTTTAATACACATCATAGTCAAACATAGATACTCGCACTCTACAAAATAAATTTTTATCTATGGCAAAGATAGCCACTTAAACTACCTGGAACAACTATTGTTAAGGCCCGTCTTAGGGTGGGAAATTTAAAAAATAATACAGCAAACAACCGCAACGAAATTTCTATACCTTATTTTTCTATATTTTAAGGACCGATAGGTTGCCTTTGTTATGGATAAATGCTGCATGATCACTCTGCCCTCTCTGTGTTGTCGTCTCTATTCAGTTGATCCATTTGCCAACAGCTAACAGATGGCGCTTATTTAAATGTTAGTGCTGCCATCGATAAGGGGAAGGTTTAGACTTTAATACCCAAAATCTTAACAAGATAACTTAAATGTTCTCCATTCCATGTCGCCCCGGGTCCTTGCGCAATCACATATAAACGCCTGAGAATTTGACATTTTTCCTATCTGTTAGAGCTTGTTTTTGAACATATTGTTATGAGTCTATAGATTTCCTTTGTCTATGCTGCTACTCGCTTGGAGCAGCTTAGCGCCTATAACATTGATCATCATGTGTTCATTTTCTATAACTGACTATATGGCTACCTATTGAATAGTCATAATTTATTCTCATTGGTAAAGAACTAATTTGCTTGTCTTTATATTAGGTGCGGTGGTGACAGTTGTTAGTAATTAAACCGTGTAAAACTTTTAATCATGAAAGTATCACCCAGCAGCACGTTGTTTGGATTTGTCTGGGGAAAGAAGGCTCCTTGTAGATGAGCTAAAAATGGCGGCCACCATGACGTTAAGGTTTGCAACTGCTCCTATCTCACTGAACGTCATTACTTTGGAGGTATGGCGGCAGTGTCCTATTAGGTCATTATAACTGATCAACTGTTTTGGGGTGAGGTGTTCCGCTAGATATATAGGCAGAATAAAGATTTCATATTCGCAGTCCACAAACTTACACTTTGAATTGAACCCCATATTGTCATAATTGGTGTATACAGCCGTTTGGTGGGGACGTAGGACAATTGTGCGCCTCACTCCATCTACCATCTGAGCACAAATTTGAATATCTATCACTTGATGTCCCATTGTTTTAATAGGTTAAATAAACTATTGGAGGCGACTTTAGGAAGTAAAGCACCACCTAGATTCTTGGATACAAAGTTTAATGTCATATTCGTAATCTGCTATCAAATACATTTCATTTGAGACTCATCTAGCTATGATCGAATTATAATCTCATTAGGGGGTGGGGCGATCCCCAATTACATGAACCTAATTTTTTTTTATATTGTATTCGTTGTCTAGTCCCGAATACATTTCATTTGAGTGCCATATTGAGGCGAGCGTTGTGTTGATTGGTGATGGTAGGGTATCCAAATCTATTGTTTCCCTTGAACATTGTCGAAATGTGGGTTGTACGACGCTGTTCTATCGATTCTTCTAAGGTGTGTGTTCTTAGGAAATCAGTCTTCTGATTTCTGACTTGAGGTTGTTTGTCAGAAATACAAGATTTTCTAGAAGCTTTTCAGCTGATCGGACAATGCACTACCGAGAAAATCCTTTTTTCGCAAGGGCGGTTCGTATGTGGAATCGACTTTCGGCAGATGTCTATCAAGTAATTCAAAACAAATATCAATAAACACTACTCCCTCTTTCCCCCCTCCGATCCTTAACACATCAATTCCTACACAAAGAAGTACTGGATGTTTGGTGATCTAGTCGATCCATAGAGCTCACCTTCCATGACAACGCGAAGAAGGCGATGCAGCACATGGTGCTAACTACATATGAACTTGGGTGTGGAGTGACCTTTCTCCTGCAGTCTAACTAAAACGCCCGTCTTTTTTCCGGTATTCACGCTTGTTGTATCGGAAACAATCATCGCAATTGACCCCCACACATTGAACTCATCTAACACATTCTGGAGTACTTCTGCGATTGTTTGAGCTTTCCCATTTTTTAGTGCAGTCAATTTAGTTTCTTTGAATTCATTCTTAAGGACCACGGCCTGAAATTCAACGCTATCAAGGTGTTTGCCGACAAAGTGTATGCTCCACATCTCCAGATAAAGCGTGCTTACCAAGTACTTCTTCACCCGAGCAGCTTCCTTGTAACAAGGCCTTTTGCAATACCTGTCCGAGCTACTTTCGGAATAATCAAGTTTGGTAAGTGTGGAAACAGTCGCTTTCATTGCCCTCTTTCGCTTGGATGGGTGGATGGTATTGACATCAGCAGGCTTGCCGCTAGATTAGCCAACGCGGCCTTTGCTCTCAACTCGTAGTTTATAGAAGTTATCATCTTCTTTGCACTTCCATTCGACTTTTACCTTGGTTATGTCGAACAATTCCTTCAATAAATCAGAGTTTTGATTTATTTTGCAGCGCTCGCTGTCTTTCAGAAGTTTTGGTAGTTTTGCACAAAATGGCTTGATCAGATATATTCGGGAAGTTCAATGTTTTGCTCCATAGGGACTGAAACTCTACTGCAATTTGATCGATCCTCACTCTCCCTTCTTTGGAAGTAGATTTAAGAAATTTGTTTACGTCAAAAGACGTAAATATTATCCCATTCGGGGATCTAAAAATCCCAATTTTTCCTATTTAAATAGTAATGTAATTCCGCCCTCGAGCGACAAGAAAGTATCTGATTACTTTCTTGCCTCTCTTTATACCTTTTGCTGCACGAAGTGAGCCATATTGGAATTGCAGTTTCCGTAGAAACTGGCTATTCCGTTCTGTCCTTTCAACAATCCACATCATATTGGTAAGACTTAGTTCAAAGAAAAATAAAAATTCCGAGAATTGATTCCAAACTCAATTCTAATTCCTTGTGTTTTATTTTCTTGTCTTTCATTTCAATTTCATTGGGGTCTTTACCATTTGAGCTATAAACCAATCGAATAGATAATTCTGTTGGTTTACATACTCTCAAGAGAGATTTTTTTCGCATAGATCTTTGGTGCTCCAGCTTACTCCGAAGCTATCCTACCATTCAGCTATTTGTCCTGAACATTTGGTCCTTCGAGCCGGATTACGCAGCACTCTCTCAGAGCTTTTCATCTCCCACGCAGTCTTGATTATCAAAAGGTACGTACAGCGCGTTGGTATCACTCATTTTTGTTTAGTGAATGTTTTGTGGTGGTGCCGGCAAATTTGTCGCATCGTTATTGTCAAAATCGATTAAATACATTATTGAGCTACCATTATACGAAGACATAATTCATAACTAAAAGGATCTGATTGGAAACACAATATTATCTGCACCAACAAAGTGAAAAGGAAGCGCATAATCCCTGTTCATCAAATTTACATTTTCCTACGTTTAAGCGGATAAAGTGTGGATTTTAAGCCGTAGCCAAAAAAGCCGAATATACCGACAACGAGGCATTAATTTGGGAACCCAGGTACTTTCATGGACTCTTTACTGTGAGTTGGGTTTGCTAAGGTAATGAAGATTCAGAATTTGGTTAAAATAATGCGCTAAAGTAACTTTCAAAAAAAAAAAAAAAAAAAAATAATTAAAATGAAAAATACGAGTACAATTTCTGAACAAAATATGCTTTCCTAAGTTAAATAAAATTTCCGAATCGAAGTATAATTTGTACGAATTCGAGTGTCTGCATTGTATGCATTTCATAAACGTTTATTTTTTATACTAAACCAATATTAGCAAAATATTTAGACAAAACCGTTCTTGCAAAAATTATATTTTTTTTAAACATTTTGTGGAATAGTTGAGTTGTTTTAAACTTCAGTGTGAATCCAATCCCAAAGAAAACGTGGTTTAAGATTTATCCGCGCTTACAGGTTTTTTTTTCAACATACACACGTATGTACATATGGAAAAAAATCCCATTTCCAGCAGTGAGAATTGCTAATGCGCATGCCCTCTCCCATTGATTTGCTAGTGAGCGATATTGAATATCACTCAATTTACTCTCCGGATTTACTGCACAAGTCCCCTGTTAATAAATCATATCACTCAAGAGTTCTGTTGATTTATTATGATTAGTTTGTGCGCATGTCCGAGCTTTTATTGCACTCGAGTTATTCATCTCCACTCTCTTTTTTTTCTCTTAAGCTAAGTCCGGCTTAGGATCTTATTGTGCAAACTGGTTTGTGTGGAGCCCTAATATCCAAGTGCAAGCGGAGGTTGGTTAGAGAGACAGACCACTCATCTCTTGTTGTTTTATTTTTTTCTATACGATTAGATTTTTTTTGATTTTCTACGAGAGCAATTGCAAGAAGAAGCAGGAACATAAACAAACTTCCAATACTTCCAATTTCTTTCTCCAATTCAGAGTTCGTTGACCTCTTTGCTTTGAGGTGATGATCATATGGGCATGAGGCTTCCAATGAAATTTGTGTATCTGTGACATACATATATTGTTCGCTTTTTCATACAATTGTATCTTTTTGGTTCATCACCAGATACTTTGAAGAAAGGTATATAGGGTTGCCAAGTCAATTGGATGATTTGTGTACGTTGGTTCAGACTGAAGTTTTGTTTTCTTTTTTTTTTCCATGAAATCTCCATAAGACCTGCAAGCTATTGTATATTTGGTTATTTTAATAAGGTCTCAAAAAATTTCCATAAATTTGAAGATAACACGTTTTTTGAGCTTGTCCGTTTTTCCATGCGGGTTTAAGGCAAGCTTTTGAGACAAGGTTTGATTTTTGTGTTGGTTTTTTGCCAAGTTTATATTTTCCGTATCTTGGCTTAGAAACTTATTTTTCCCAAAACTAGCATAGCGCTTGTACGAGTTTTTCACTATAGGTTTTTTGAGGCAGACGAAATATTCGTAAAATTTCCTTATTTCTGTCCTTTTGGAGTCTTCTGCTATCATTGACGGGAGTTTTCGAGACATAATGTCGTTGGAGGAATTTATACGATTGGCCGACAACTTGGTCGAGTTTGAGGCCGCTTTGAATGCGAATGAACTGCCTGTTTCATCGCTTTGTCTTCTTGAGACCCATAGGGATGAAGCAAAGTCTATTTGGTCTCGCCTGAAGATGTCTTACGAGAAATGTCTTGTCGATATATCTACTGAGAAGAAAGATGATGGTGGGGTAGTTCTGGAGATCGAGTCCGTTAAGGAGAAATATAAGACTTCGTACTGTACGTACTGCCGTTGCATCTCCAAACTGACCGAGACTATTCAGACATTCTCCTCCCCAGTTTCGCCTACAATTCCTAATACCAATCCGAGTTTCAATTTGCCTCCGATAGAATTGAATATTTTCCACGGTGATTTCAAATCATGGCCGACCTTCCGGGACTTATACACGGCGATTTGCATACAAAACTCCAAATTGAGTCCAGTGGAGAAGTTGTTTCATTTGTCGCAGAAGACGAAAGGCGAGGCACATGAAATTGTGTCCAAAAGCCCACTTACTAATGAGGGTTTCAGAACAGCTTGGACAAATTTATGCGCCCGGTATGACAACAAGCGAGTTCTCATTAATGAACAGCTGAAGACATTGTTCGGTCTTTCTGCCATCCATTCGGAAACGGCAGCTTCTCTCAAGAAGTTACAGAGGGATATCAATTCATGTATATCCACTTTGAGAAATCATCAGATCGATACCGACAGTTGGAATCCGATTTTCATCTTTCTTTGCTCAAATTGCCTTCCCGACTCCACCCTGACGCTTTGGGAACAGACCTTGAATGATAAGACCACCATTCCCAAGTGGTCCGATTTTGATGATTTCCTGACCAATCGGCATAGAACTTTGGAATCAGTTTCCGAAATCAGAGGTTCCAAGGAGCATTCCTCTACGAATACCGGTCCCAAATCCAAGACTAACGGCAACAATAAATCCAATTCAGGTAAAGTGCGGACGTTTCAAGCGCAGGTCAATCCGACCACTTGCAAGCTTTGTCCCAAAGAGGTCCACGTTATCAGAAAATGTCCAAAGTTTCTCGACATGAATTATAATCAAAGATTGACCGAGATTAAAAGACATAACTTGTGCTTAAATTGTTTTTCTAGTGCGCATATAGTCAAGGACTGCAAGAGTAAGCACTCCTGCTACAAATGCGGCAAGCGCCATAATACTCTGCTACATAGAGAAGCTGATCAACAAAAGGGCCCTACTGCACCGTCTTTCAATACCAATCAGACACCAAGGAATGATCTACTTCCTCCACCGTTTGTACCACACCCTTCTACTATATCCAATCTACAGTCCACAGGTTCGACAGGTAATGTGGTTCAAAGTTGTTTTGCTACAAATTCTAAAGGTGTGTTATTGGGGACGACTTTAGTAAGAATTCTTCACTCGGGCGAGATATATAGAGCTCGGGCCCTCCTTGATTCGGGTTCCGAGGGGTCATTCATTTCGGAGAGGCTTTCCAATATGCTTCGACTTCCAACCAAGCGTGTCTCGGCTACAATTTCTGGTTTGAATCATTCTATTTCAGCCGCGGTCCAAAAGAAATGTTGCTTTGCTATAGGTTCGGAGATAGATGATGACTTTGAGCTCATCGTATCGGCATTGGTGGTCCCCCATCTTTCCAACAATCTCCCTTCCAATACTATAGATGTGCAATCTCTGTCGGATTTACCACCGCTTCAACTGGCCGATCCTCGGTTTTATGAGAGCGCAAAGATTGACTTACTTTTGGGAGCAGATGTCTTTCCTTCTATAATTTTATCCAGAAACCGAAATAATATTTGTGGTTCCTTAATGGCTCAGGAGACTGTATTTGGATGGATCCTGACCGGCCCCATTTCGTCGAGAACACTTTCGTCCTTTTCAACTCACGTATCGTTTTTTTGTGAAAGTTCTTTAGATAAAGAGATTTCACGCTTTTGGGAGGTGGAAAATATTCCACAGAAGCGTGTTTTATCCCAGGACGATAGATTTTGTGAAGAATTATATCAGAGGACAACGAAGAGGAATCTCGAAGGGAGATACGTGGTTTCATTGCCATTTAGACAAGACTATCCCGATAAGTTGTGTCTTGGACAATCCAAGTCTAACGCAATGGCTCAATTCTTTCGCAATGAAGGACGCCTCCTTCGAAATCCTGAGTTGAAAAAGGAATATGATAACTCCTTGATAGAATATCTCTCTTTAGATCATATGACCCAGGTAGTTCCCGGTTCTATTTCTCAATCATCCTACTATTTACCTCATCACGCTGTGGTAAAGCCTGAAAGGACAACTACCAAGGTTCGAGTAGTGTTCAATGCATCCTCTCCTTCTTCCAACGGCGTAAGTTTGAATGATGTCCTCTACACCGGTCCTGTTTTACAGAATGATTTGACTGTTTTAATTCTTAAATGGCGATTTTATCGTTTTGTGCTAAACGGAGATATACAGAAGATGTATAGACAAATCCTGGTCAATCCTTCTCATATCCCTTTCCAACGGATTCTGTTCCGTACAAGCCAAAACGATCCCATCCAAGAATTCGAGTTGAAGACCGTTACATTTGGACTAAATTGTGCCCCCTATTTAGCCATTCGTACCATGATTCAATTGGCGAATGATGTTCAGGAAAGGTACCCTTTGGCAAGTCGAATCTTAAGGGAGTGTATGTATGTTGATGATGCTTTATTAGGGGCACATTCTATTGAAACGGCAATTGACGCCAGGGATGAACTTATCCAAGCTCTTCATTCGGCAGGATTCGAAATGAGAAAATGGATTTCTAATTCTAAAACCATCCTTGATGGATTGCCCTCGGATTATCTTTTAAGAACAGACTTTTTGGAATTCGAGGATCGTAGTTCTGCCAAGACTTTAGGAATACACTGGAACGCGCATTCAGATGAGTTTTTCTTTTCCACAACACAATTTCCATCTGATTGTTCCTACTCGAAAAGAGAAGTCCTTTCCCAGATAGCCAAATTATTCGATCCAGCCGGCTGGCTATCGCCTATCATTATAGTCGCAAAGATCATAATGCAAAGAATATGGATGGATCATATCGAATGGGATGAAGTCATTTCACCTGAACCTCTCTCTATGTGGAAGTCTTTTCAGGCCAATTATTCCAATATTGATAATATGAGAATTCCAAGATGGTTTGGTTATGCTCCTGAAGGCATCATCGAATTTCATGGGTTTTCTGATGCCTCAGAAAAGGCCTATGCTGCAGCCATTTATATCCGTGTGCTTTATCCGAATTCTGTTATAACCCATTTGATTAGTTCCAAAACCAAAGTGGCTCCACTAAAGACTTTGTCGATTCCTAGATTAGAGCTTTGTGGAGCCACACTGTTAGCGGAAATGGTGGACAATTTACTTCCTCAATTTGACATTCAAGACTACTCCTTATTTTGTTGGACTGATTCAACTATAGTCTTGTCGTGGCTTGCGAAACCACCCTGTTGTTGGAATACATTTGTGGCAAATAGGGTTTCCAGAATAACTCAAGTAGTAGATCCCTCAAAATGGTCTCATGTGGAGTCTGAACACAATCCTGCGGATTTAGCGAGTCGAGGTACCTATCCAAGCGAGTTAATAAATAGTAAACTATGGTGGAACGGACCAACTTGGTTATCTAAAGATTCAAAACATTGGCCGAAAAACACTACTGAAGAAATCGAGGAAACTGATCTGGAGAAAAAACCAATAAAGGTCCATTTCACTTATTTCCAAAACTTCGATGATGTGCTTGAGCGATTTTCCTCGTTTTCCAGAGCACTAAGAGTTATTGCGTACGTCTATCGTTTTTATTTCAACACGCACCCCAAATTTCGATCTAACTACCATCGATCCGATAACAAAATCACAAATTCCGAAATCCTTTTTGTCCGAAAACAACTTATATCCATTTACCAAAAGGCGTTTTATCCAAATGAGTACATGGTGCTTAGTTCCAAAAAGACCATTCCATCAACGAGTCCACTTTTATCCCTAAATCCATTTGTTGATGCTGAAGGAATTATGCGTGTATGCGGAAGATTAGAATTATCTCCAATGTTATCCTACAACGAGAGACATCCAATTCTTCTTCCCTACAACTGTCAATATTCCCGCCTTCTAATCCAATTTATTCACCAAATCAGTCTACATGGCGGAAACCAACTTGTACTTCGTTTGGTGCGAACTCAATACTGGATTCCTAAAGTACAAAACCTAATAAAAACTACAATTCATCGTTGCAAAACTTGTATAATTTACAAGAAGAAATTTCAACAACAAATGATGGCAGCGTTGCCTCCTGAACGTTGTGAGATTTCCCGACCTTTTACTCATACAGGACTGGATTTTTCAGGTCCGTTCGAGATGAAAAGCTATGCAGGCAGATGCTGTCGTATTTCCAAAGCATACGTGTGTGTGTTCGTTTGTTTTTCCACTAAGGCGATACATTTAGAAACGACATCAGACTTGTCCACTTCCTCTTTCCTTGCAGCATTTAGTCGTTTTATCTCCAGACGGGGCTGCCCTCTACACTTACATTCAGATAATGGAACTACGTTTGTGGGAGCATCCCGAATAATGGCAAAAGAATTCATTCAAACGTCACATAAGGCAATAACTTCCAACTATGCCCATCAAAATTTGACATGGCACTTCATTCCGCCCGGAGCCCCCCATATGGGAGGATTATGGGAGGCTGGGGTCAAAAGTTTTAAGCAGCATTTTAAGAAAACTATAGGTCTTCAAAAATTCACATTCGAAGAATTCCAAACACTGCTATCCAAAATTGAAGCATGCCTTAATTCCAGGCCAATTTCTCCAAGTTCACAAAATCCAACAGATCTAGCAGCTTTGACACCAGGACATTTCTTAATTGGATCCCCGATCTTAGCTCCCTTGGAACCAGAAATAAGCCAAACACGCATTTCTATCCAAAACCGTTGGCAAAGACTGAAGACTTTTCATCAAATTTTCTGTGTGCGATGGAAAAACGAGTATCTGAAGGAGTTGCAAAAACGCCATAAATGGAAGAAACCCACAGAAGATCTAAAAGAACAAATGCTGGTTGTTATTAAGGAGGAGAACTTACCTCCTAATAGTTGGCGACTTGGTAGAATCACCAAGGTCCACCGTGGTGACGATAAACGCGTTAGAGTTGCTGATATCCTTACCCAAAAGGGTACTATAACAAGACCAATCACGAAATTAGTCGTGATTTCAGATGAAATTTCCTAAATAGCTTTCCAAATTAGTCCTCATCCTTACCAAAAATATACCTTTTTATCCTAGTTTGTTATCTTTATGTTTAATCTTTAATTTTTCTTGAATCCCGAATTCTAATATCCTTTCCTTTACAGCAGTATGAACTCCATTGAAAAATCAAAGCTACAGAGGGGCAAAACAACATTTGTTTGCAGATTATGTCGAAGGCCTCATGGACTTAGGGTCTGTAAGAGATTTCAAAACTTGAACGTATCGGAAAGATTGGCAGCTGTGAAGAAATATGGGTATTGTACAAATTGCCTCGCCCATTCCCACTCTCAGGGGTCCTGTTTCACAAGGACGGGCTGTACACATTGCCATGAAAAACATCATTCACTCCTTCATGTGAATTCACGACTTCGTAAAAGTTTGTCTTCTTCTTCTACTAAAACGGATCAACGGAAAATGTCTAGACACTCATCTATTGGAATTCAACCAACAACGGCCACGCGGAGGGAAAAAACCGATACGAAAGAGTCCTGTGAAAAGGACAGTTTGCCTTCAATTTCCATGTCTCTCAGTTCAATTCTTCAACAAAATGCAGCAACTTTGCTTCCTACAGCTATTGTAAAAATTCAGACAAAAGAAGGAAAACGTCTAGCCCGATGTTTGCTGGACACGGCCTCCCGCATGAGTTGGATTTCCAAAAAGTTTGCAGACAAGCTAAATTTAACAACCCTAGAGCTGGACAATGAAATTATCTGTCCCGTCACTTTATGGTCATGTGTTGATTCCAACTATAAGCTTAAAGCCACGCTGAGGGTCAATAATCGGATCAGTACAACCACCCCCAAAAAATCCCTACCGGAATCCATCAAATCCAATTTCCAAAACTTAATCCTTGCAGACAGCAATTTCTACAAATCCTCTGCTATAGACATTGTAGTGGGGGTTGACATTTATTCTCGTATTGTTCTTGATGGCATCTACATAAAAACTGGTCTTCCGACAGCCCAGAATACTGCATTTGGAATGATTTTGTATGGTACATTTTCACCTTAAGTTCAAAAATACATATATATATATATATATATATATATAATATTAGTTAGTTTGAAGTACAATCCTGAACTATTTTAAATTTCTATTCTATCTAAACTGAATTGCCAATATTTAAGTTTATGAATTCCATTTTTGATTTAAATACACTTTTTAAAAATAATTATATTATTAAAGCATTTCCAAAATATCTCATTTCCTATTGTTGCAGTAATACTGGAAGGCGGGCAGAATGTTTACGTCAAAAGACGTAAATATTATCCCATTCGGGGATCTAAAAATCCCAATTTTTCCTATTTAAATAGTAATGTAATTCCGCCCTCGAGCGACAAGAAAGTATCTGATTACTTTCTTGCCTCTCTTTATACCTTTTGCTGCACGAAGTGAGCCATATTGGAATTGCAGTTTCCGTAGAAACTGGCTATTCCGTTCTGTCCTTTCAACAATCCACATCATATTGGTAAGACTTAGTTCAAAGAAAAATAAAAATTCCGAGAATTGATTCCAAACTCAATTCTAATTCCTTGTGTTTTATTTTCTTGTCTTTCATTTCAATTTCATTGGGGTCTTTACCATTTGAGCTATAAACCAATCGAATAGATAATTCTGTTGGTTTACATACTCTCAAGAGAGATTTTTTTCGCATAGATCTTTGGTGCTCCAGCTTACTCCGAAGCTATCCTACCATTCAGCTATTTGTCCTGAACAAAATTTGAAGCGTCCAATGACGTGGTTTATCGGGGGCATGCGGCTCCGTTCACTTAATGGTCCATCAACAATTGCCACGTTGCACCTTCTTGATGGTGTTCGAAACTGCGCTAGGTTCTTTCTTCCTTATTCTTCTCAGTGTTAAAAGAGCTCTTATTGAATGACATGTTTTATTGTATTCAATAACTTGAATGGAAAATGCCTTGCCGTTATTCAGGTTCGTCTGACCTTGTTAGCACGTGTGCGTTGCAAATTTTTGAAAACTTCCAAATTAATGATCCCCCATAAATGTGGTTTTTGTAAGAAAACCATTTCCAACAGGTAGCCAACGGAAAACACACACATCAATAAAAAAACGGAGTGGCTACAATAAACGAGACCCAATGTCCAATTCAGCGTAAATTTATGAGAGCTTATTAGTTTCCTACCACAATCATAAAAATGACAAATACTTTGTTACTGACTAATTTTCTTTAAATCTGTGAATCATGAAAAAGTCGTAAACGGTTTTTCTAAAGATGATTCCAAATAGAGTACATTGCTTAACATTATATATAAACAAGTAAAAGCGTCCTATGTTCAGCCGGGCCGAATCTTGGGAACCCACCACCATGAATTCTACTAAGAATTTATACAAAATAGATTTAGTTGAAAGGCATAAATTTATTCTTCATACCAAACTTTTGCCAAACCATCAACAATTAAAGTTTCTAAGAACCGAACAGGGACGATGGAGAGACCGGTTTACATGAGAGCTATATCGGGTTATGGACCGATTTGGACCGTACTTGACACAGTTGTGGAAAGTCGCAACAAAACACTACTTGCAAAATTTCAACCAGCTCGAACAAAAATTGCGGCTTCCAGGGGCTCAGGAAGTCAAATCGGGAAATCGGTTTATATGGGAGCTATATTAGGTTATGGACCGATTTGGACCGTACTTAGCACAGTTGTTGGATGCTATAACAAAACACTAGGTGCAAAATTTCAGCCAAATCGGACAAAATTGTTGGCTTCCAGGGGCTCAAGAAGCCTAATCGAGAGATCGGTTTATATGGGAGCTATATCTAAATCTGAACCGATATGGCCCATTTGCAATCCCCAACGAACTACATCGATATTAAGTAACTGCGTAAAATTTCAAGCGGCTGGCTTCACGACCTCTATCGTGATATCGACAGACGGACGGACTTGGCTAGATCGATTAAGAACGACGAGACGATCAAGAATATATATTCTTTACTCCAAAAACACCACCCAAAGCATAAGAGGACCGATAAGGACAATATGAATGGATGGATGGATATGGTACTTGAACCCACCCAGGAAGTCGCCCCAACCCGAAAATTTCTAAAAGCAGACAAATTGAACGTCCATATCAATATGGGGCTCAAATGAAAGGTATTCATCAGTAGATTCCAAATATGGCATAAAAAATTAGCTCCAAGTAATGGGAGGTCGTCCCAACCCCAAATATCCCCCAAATGGGCATATCAGTCGACCATGGCTATATGAGATTCAAATGAAAGATATTTGGGAGTAGATTACGAATATGGCATTAAAATTTGCGTTGAAGTTTAGGTGGCACATTTCCTCCTAAAAATACGTCAAATAGGTTAATTGACAATATGAGACCCAAATGAATGGTAGTGTTTGGGGGTACGCTCTTAAGCACCCCCTTAACTGAACTTTATTTCCGACTATGGAGCTCAAATCAACGGTATTTGGGAGTAAAGAACGAATTTGATATCTATTTTCAAGGCAAAATGCCGGTGGCCGCCCCAGCCCCAAAACTCCCTCCAAACGGTTCATACTTATCAACCATGGCTAAGGGGCTCAAGCGTCGAAATATCTCCCCTAAAAAGGCCTTCTTATTACCCTAATTTTCAAAAATACCAAATCTCGGAGATTGGTGATGTGATTCGTTCGACATTTTTTTTTTCAATCTTCACAGTCATCAAAAACAAAACATGATTTCTTTTATTGGGGTAAGGTGCCTCGGTGGCCGCCCAAAACCCTCCAAATCGATTTATAGATCAATCAAAACAATCGAAAGGTGATTAAGAGAAAACAAGTAAAAGCGTGCTAAGTTCGGCCGGGCCGAATCTTATATACCCTCCACCATGGATCGCATTTGTCGAGTTCTTTTCCCGGCATCTCTTCTTAGGCAAAACAGGATATAAGAAAAGATTTGCTCTGCTATTAGAGCGATATCAAGGTATGGTCCGGTTTGGACAACAAATAAGTTATATGTTGGAGACCTGTGTAAAATGTCAACCAATTCGAATAAGAATTGCGCCCTTTGGGGGCTTAAGAAGTAAAATAGAGAGATCCATTTATATGGGAGCTGTACCGGGCTATAGACCGATTCAGACCATAATAAACACGTATGTTGATGGTCATGAGAGAATCCGTCGTACAAAATTTCAGGCAAATCGGATAATAATTGTGACCTCTAGAGGCTCAAGAAGTCAAGATCCCAGATCGGTTATATGACTGCTTTTTTTAGGTAATGCACCGATTTGAACCATACTTGGCACAGTTGTTGGATATCATAACAAAACACGTCGTGTCAAAATTCATTCAAATCGGATAAGAATTGCGCCCACTAGAAGCTCAAGAATTCGAGACCCAAGATCGGTTTATGTGACAGCTATATCAGGTTATAGACCGATTTGAACCATTCCTGGCACAGATGTTGAATATCATGAGAAAACACGTCTTGCGAAATTTCATTCCAATCGGATAATAATTGCACACTCTAGAGGCTCAAGAAGTCAAGACCCAAGATCGGTTTATATGACAGCTATATCAAAACATGGGCCGATTTAAACCATACTTGGCACAGTTGTTGGATATCATAATAAAATACTTCGTGCAAAAATTCATTCAAATCGGGTAAGAATTGCGCCCTCTAGAGGCTCAAGAAGTCAAGACCCAAGATCGGTTTATATGACAGCTACATCAGGTCATGGACCGATTTGAACCCCTACTTGGCACAGTTGTTGAAAATCATAAAGAAACATCTCATGCCAAATATCAGCCAAATCGGTTAAGAATTGCGTGCTAAAGTGGCTCAAGAAGACAGGATTCAAGATTCATCAGATCGGTCCAGATTTGGATATAGCTGTCATATAGACCGATCCTCCGATTTAAGGTCTTAGGCCTATAAAATTCATATTTACCATCCGATTTTGCTGAAATTTGGGACAGTGAGTTGTGTTAGGCCCTTCAACATCCTTCGTTAATTTGGCCCAGATCGGTCAAGGGTTGTCCAATCCCGAAATACAAAAGGAGCATTTTTCACTGTATTATGACGAAAGGTGTTTAATGTATACTTATCCAAGGTGGTGGGTACCACCAAGTCGATCTTTAAACCATCTTTACCCGAAAGAGGTATTTGAGGATTTTCGTAAAAACATTCTCTTTTCCAGTATTTGTTACTTTTACACATAATACATTTTCCACATGCATGACTCTGACATTCATTCCAAAAATGGGGGGGAAAATACCATTTTTTCTGAAATCGAAAATTCAAATTGAAATAAGCAAAAAACTAATGAAGATGATTTAATAATTCTTTTTGAATTTTGGTGATAAAAGTGGCCTTCAAAAACTAAAAATAAGTTCTGTCCTAATTTTTCAACGAAAACCCCCGAAATACCCCTTTCGAGCAAATATGGTTTCAAAATCGGAATTTTTTACTAAATTTGCTGTGGAGGCTACAAACATAGATAGGTGAAAAAAAATTTTTTGCATGGGTTTAAGCTGAGTATTCTTTCTTCCATATAAAGGAAAACACGTCGGCGAAACGTTGGTTAAAAAATAGCCGGAAAAGTAGTAATCTGCTTATAGTTGGGAAAATGACAAAAAAAAAATCGAAGTGGCAACACTTGAAACTATTGCCGGCACCATTTTTGTGTGTTTTAATGGTTTCAATGGTTCGATTTTCTTCATTTCATTGCGAAAAAACAAATTAAATGGAGAAAATAATGAGCGCAGATAAAACAAGTAAAAGAGTGCTAAGTTCGGCCGGGCCGAATCTTATATACCCTCCACCATGGATCGCATTTGTCGAGTTCTTTTTCCGGTGACTCTTTTTAGGCAAACAAAGGAAAGGAAAGGCTAAAAGAAAATAATTGCTATGCTATTGGAGCTATATCAAGTTATGGTTCGATTCGGAACATAGTGGAATAAAATTTCAGCTTAATCGAATAAGACCCCAGATCGGTTTATATGACAGCTATAACAGGTTATGCACCGATTTCACCCCTACTTGGCACAGTTGTTGAAAATCATAAAGAAACATCTCATGCCAAATATCAGCCAAATCGGTTAAGAATTGCGTGCTAAAGTAGCTCAAGAAGACAAGATTCAAGATCGGTTTATATGGCAGCTATATCAGGTTATGAACCGATTTGAACCTTATTTGACACAGTTGTTGAAAGTAAGAATAAAATACGTCATGCATGTCATGTCATAGCGCCCTCTAGAAGCTCAAGAAGTCAAGTCCCCAGATCTGTTTATATGACAGCTATATCAGGTTATGAAACGACTTGAACCATACCTGGCGCAGTTGTTGGATATCATAACAAAATAATTCGTGCAAAAATTCATTTAACTCGGATAAGAATTGCGCCCTTTAGAGGCTAAAGAAGTCAAGAGCCCAGATCGGTTTATATGACAGCTATATCAAAACATGGACCGATATGGCCCATTTACAATCCCAACCGACCTGCACCTATAAGAAGTATTTGTGCAAAATTTCAAGCGGCTAGCTTTACTCCTTCTAAAGTTAGCGTGCTTTTGACAGACAGACGGACGGACGGACATGGCTAGATCGACCTAAAATGTCATGATGATCAAAAATATACATATTTTATGGGGTCTGAGATGAATATTTCGAGAAGTTACGAACAGAATGACGAAATTAGTACACCCCCATCCTGTGGTGAAGGGTATAAGAACCATGTGCCCAATTGGGGATCTGGGCTTTGCAATTTTTTAGCTCGAGGGATTTTTCCAATTTTTTAATAAAAAATTGCCTACTTTGAAGTACATATAGCATCCGTTTAAGTTGACACATCGTATTCGAATCACTTAAATAGCATCTAAATGTTAGTAAGTTTTTTCAATAAAGACTAATCAATGAAAATACTTTTTTTAAGCAAAAAAATGGAAAAAAATAAATTTTTTTTCACATTTTTTTATTTCCAAAGTGTAGAACTTTTTACTGAATATTCAGATGTGGAATTTTTGCGGCAAAGTTGTTATAAATTTTGTCACAAATATAAATCATACATAACAAGTAAAAGCGTGCTAAGTTCGGCCGGGCCGAATCTTATATACCCTCCACCATGGATCGTAGGGTCCGGTTTGGACCACAATTAAATTATATGTTGGAGACCTGCGTAAAATGTCAGCCAATTCGAAGAAGAATTGCGCCCTTTGGGGGCTCAAGAAGTAAAATAGAGAGATCGTTTTATATGGGAGCTGTATCGGGCTATAGATCGATTCAGACCATAATAAACACGTATGTTGATGGTCATGAGAGGATCCGTCGTACAAAATTTCAGACAAATCGGATAATAATTGTGACCTCTAGAGGCTGAAGAAGTCAAGATCCCAGATCGGTTTATATGGCAGCTATATCAGGTTACGAACCGATTTAAACCTTATTTGACACAGTTGTTGAAAGAAAAAATAAAAAACGTCATGCAAAATTTCAGCCAAATCAGATAGGAATTGCGCCCTCTAGAAGCTCAAGAAGTCAAGGCCCCAGATCTGTTTATATATGACAGCTATATCAGGTTATGAACCGATTTGAACCATTCTTGGCACAGATGTTGGATATCATAACAAAACACGTCGTGCAAAATTTCATTCCAATCGGATAATAATTGCGCACTCTAGAGGCTCAAGAAGTCAAGACCCAAGATCGGTTTATATGGCAGCTATATCAGGTTATGGACCGATTTGAACCATACTTGGCACAGTTGTTGGATATAATAACAAAACAAAATTTCATGCCAATCGAATAGAATTGCGCACTCTAGAGGCTCAAGAAGTCAAGATCCAATATCGGTTTATATGGCAGCTATATCAGGTTATGGACCGATTTGAACTATACTTGGCACAGTTGTTGGATATCATTCCAATCGGATAGAGGCTCAAGAAGTCAAGACCCAAGATCGGTTTATATGGCAGCTATATCAAAACATAGACCGATATGGCCCATTTGCAATCTCAACCGACCTACACCTATAAGAAGTATTTGTACAAAATTTCAAGGGGCTAGCTTTACTCCTTCGGAAGTTAGCGTGCTTTCGACAGACAGACGGACGGACGGACAGACGGACGGACATTGCTAGATCTACATAAAATGTCACGACGATCAAGAATATATATACTTTATGGGGTCTCAGACGAATATTTCGAGTAGTTACAAACAGAATGACGAAATTAGTATACCCCCATCCTATTGTGGAGGGTATAAAAATTACAATCAAGCCCTAAATGCATTCGTTAATTGCAAAAAAGGAGGCCAATACCGGCAAAAATTTCAACAAATAAAAATAAAATCTCATATATCCCCGAAACCAGTGGAGATATTGTAGACCTTAAGCGGACTATTTTGTAGGGATTTTTGAGCACTATCCAGCAAAAAAAAGAATTTTTAAGGTCGGACCGCATTTGGCAGCCCGAACGATTTTTCGAAATGCCGAGTTGACCAACTTTAGGGGCCTACCAAAAGCCGCCTGGATAACATAGGGCCTTGAAATTTTGCGCACGATCTCGCTAACAAATTTTCAAAGAGATATCTTTACCCGTTCTCACACTTCATATTTTTTTTTACTAGTTTTTTGTGTATTCTCCCACTGTGCGGCGTGACACTGAACGGCACAGTTTAGTAGAAGATTATACTTGAAGGATTACCTCACAAATGTCGCTAGTATTAGTGAGGAAAAAGCACAGCATTTTCTGTATTCTCTACAGATCTTGAACATAGGTGGACATGCAACCTTTGCCTTACGGTGGTCTCCATGTACCTATACTACCAATTTCGATGGCCTATATGTACCACTATCTTATTTTATTCCTCCGAAATAGCTGTCATTTATTGCGTTTCGGTTTAATTATTAACTTCAATTTATCCTTATTCTCTTCTTTTTAACATATATTCTATATAGCTTCCTCGGTTCGTGTGTTCTCCCCCTAAGAAAATTAATGAGATAAATTTAATTAGATATCCATTTAGAGGTTGTTGAATTCGAAAACCAATATGAGGTTCTCCTATTTACCGCTACAACTGCAGATGCTGGTAAGTGTCTTCGCTAAACACAAACAGAGATAATACACAAGTGAAATTTATAAATCCATTCATCACCAGATGGCGCAGAGATAACAAAGATAAATATTTTCGTTTTGTAGTTCAAATTGGCTTTGTTGTTATTTGTCTTGACTGTGATTGATGACCATTCATGACTTTATAACCACCACCATAGCCTGGGGTGTAAACTAATCCAGCCATTCTCAAATATTGATCTGCGACCCTACAAAGAAAAGGGTGATTTTTTAAGAGCTATAGGAAAGTTTTTCAAAAAAAAACACATGGAATTCAGAAAAATGCATGCAATTTTTTTATCGATAGTACAGTCCATATAATTAAATGTTTTAAAATTATTTCATGCAAATATTGACCGTGACTGCGCCTCAAATCGTCCATATGCTTAGTCCAATTTTGGAATAATCTTTCCAACATTTCGGCTTGTATCTCGCGAATATATGCCTCAATGTGTCAATTGAAGCGGGCTTGTCTGTATAGACATGAACTTAAACATAGCCCCATAACAAATATTCTTCAAGCGGTAAATCGCACGTTCTAGGCGACCAATTAACCGGTCCCGAACGTAAAATAAAATGTTCACCGAACTTGCCTCTCAATAAGTCCATTGTTACGCGTGCCGTATGGCATGTGGCATGGACTTGTTGAAACCACATGTCATGCAAGTCAAGCTCTTGCATTTTGGGTAAAGAAAAGTTGGATATCTTCTCAAGGTAGCGCTCACCATTCAAAGTTACGTTACGCTTCGCATCATCTTTGAAGAAATACGGTGCAATGATGACACCAGCCCATAAACCGCACCACACTGTGACTTATTCTGGGTGCATTGGTAGCTCTTGCAATGCTTCTAGCTGATCTTCACTCCAAAATCGACTATTCCGCATATTTACGTACCCATGAGCTTCGTCGTTTAAAACAATTCTGAGCGCGATGAACTTTCTTAACAGAGCACGCATTTTTGAAAATAAAATTCAATAATTTGCAAGCGTTGTTCGTTTGTAGAATGATTCGTGGTTAAATTATAGATCACACTGAAGATGTTTGACAGTGATACAAAACACGAAACACGAAACGAAAAATAACCTTTTATACATATGTTCTGGATTGTCTCGGCAATATGAGCCGATATAGCCATGTCGAAATCACAAAAGTGGTCGAACGCGTAAAGCCAGCCGTTTGATTTTTTGCACAGATACAGCTTATTGACGCAGGTTGTTGTTGTTGCAACAGCGTTTTGTGTTCTATGCATCGTCTGCTTGGTTCAGTTGAATATCCAGATCTAGAAACTCTGCGACTAATGTGGGTGCATCCAGAGGGATCTGGGTCTGAGTCATGTGGGTCTGGCTGGGCAGTTAAACAGGTGACATATGTCGTGTGGACCCAGGTCACAATCGGGACACACATCCTGTACGTTGGCATCAATCCTTGCTCTGTAGGAGTTGAGGCGGCTGCATCTGTCGGTTCGTATTTGGGGGAGTTCAATTTCTTCAGGTGCAATTGGAGGTGGTCGTTCTCCAAGGACCACATTCACCTGGCAGCTAGAAGGTATTGCTTAAACAACAGTGGGATCTTTGTCCCCTAATGGAAGTGGTCCATGTGAGAACTGAGGAGAGAGCCCTTCGCAGTAGGAAGAGCGGCAGTCTGACAGATCTGAATATTATTCACTGCGTGTCACTCAGCTTACGAGACAACACTGGCGCTGCATAACTCACCACTGACCGGCCAATTGCTGTGTACTTAGTCAGCACACCAAGTGCTGCCGGCAAGTGACTTGAGGACCTTGTTTCTACTTTTGACCTTATCGCAGATTGCAACGGCATGTGTATAAGAGCTGTCCTTATCCACCTTGGTGGCAGATATCTTCAGATCTCTTATAGCGAAATAAGCGGCAAGTTCCATAAGGTAGACGCGTAGCCTATCGAAGATGTTATCAATGGGTGGAGGGTCTGATGCCATGATCGTACAAGTGTCTGCATATGATACGATCTCAATGCCGCCTGGAGAGGAAGTAATGGAGGATTATGGTAAAACACTGACGGAATTATCACCTTGCTCCCTGCTTCACTCTACGGTGTTTTGATTTCTTATCCCGAAATTCCACAAAAGATTGGCGATCACACAGATAATTTGCGACCCAGAGTTTCAGAGCTGGCTGCAAGGACGTGTTGGCGATGTCCTCAAATAGTTTGGCATGGCCAGTGCAACGAGGACCGTCCTTTCACATGGCCTGGACTTCGTTTCAAGCCACGGCAAATGTGTACGGTGATGAAATGCAAACCAGTTGTTGTGCTATGCGGTCTTCGAAATCCATGCTGATGCTTGGCGAAAGGAAATTCTCCTACGAGGCTCGGGAGGAGAAGTCCCTCAATCGTCTTGGCTACTGGTGAAAGAAGGCCGATCGGTTTGTACGACTCCCCTCAATTGGGTCCTTTCCAGGCTTCAGTAGTCGGATCACTCTGCCCATCATCCAGGCATCGGGTACTATAAAAGTGTTCATAAACAGTTCGAGATAGTTGTAAGGTACTCGGCACCAGGCAGATCCAGATTCATCAGCATCAGTGTAGAAATTCCGTCGGCGCCCAACGCCTTGAATGACTTGGCGCCACGGATGACTTTTGTAATTTCGTCCACGGTAAATTATGATGGCTGTCCATCGCTCAAATACGACAACTAGCTCTCCTACTAGCCTTGCCATTCTCGGTATGCTCAATCAATTGACTGTTGAACAACCTGGCGAATCTCTTCGGGTCAGTCTCAGTAACGTCGCCAAAAGTGACTGAGGTCCTGTCATCTAGAGCTGGCAAAATATTGATGGCACTATCGATATTTTCCTTTTTGTCTATCGATTTTGGCAAAATTTAACAAACATAAGCGATGCGACACGGAATATATCCTATAAGATATATTGCGTCTATAGAGGGTGCAATTTTCTAAAGTTTTGTACAATGATTTCTCTCATGGCTATCAACAGAGCTCATTAAATTTAGTTTTATTCGGTCTTTGCATTAAAATAGCTTGTATACAAATCGATCTCCTGATTTTTACTTCTCATTTTCGTTTGACATACAGGTGATGCAAAATTAAGGATACCATTGATACTATCGGTATTTATTATAAGAAATATCGAATGTTGCGAATATCGATATTTTGCCAGCTCTACTGCCATCCCTTCCAATGGGGGTCAAGATTGCCTTAACAGTAGACCAAAGCTTGCCTAAACCGATACCTAAGTAACATTGCTCCAAGTGTTCCAGCCACAAATTCCGCTTATGTTCGTCGACTACCTTGTTTATTTTATGATTCAGCTCGCTGATTCTGGGGTTAGTTTGGTCTCTGCCACTATCACGCTCGTCTGCGCCGGGAAATTGGGCCGCAAATTGAGGAAATTAGGTTATTAGACTGGCAGCAATAATGTCTCAGAATTTCCTCCCGGCAACAAGCACATTTGAGGGGAGTGTCAGCTGGTGTTGTATGTCGTTGGGGATTGCAAATGGGTCATAAGTTGTCCTTTGTCTTAAATTCTTAAGCCCCTACAAGCCGCAATTGTTAATCGAAATCGAGCTGAAGTTTGACATGTAGCGTTCTGCTACGACGTCTAACACTTGCGCCAAGTATGGTCCGAATCGGTCTATAACCTGATATAGCTTTCATATAAACCGAACTCCCGATTTTACACTTTGAGTCCCTGGAAGCCTCGATTTTTGTCCAATTTGACTAACATTTTTCATTTAGGGTTCTGTTACGACTTCCAATAACTGTACTAAATACGGTTCAAATTGTTCATTAACTTGATATAGCTTCCATATAAGCCGATCTCCCGATTTGAGATTTTCAGCCCCTGGAAGCCGTAATTATTATCCAATTTGACTAAAATTTTGCACGTAGTGTTCTGTTACGACTTCCAACAGCCGAACTTTATTATCGGCTTAAAGTACAATCCTATATTTACGAATGGAAATTGACTTCGTTCATATGGCCACCGTAGGTGCGTTTCCATCTGTCAATACGTTGGACCCAATTTTCGATGCCTCGGCCACACATCTCAAGTCGCCGAAAAGGTAGCTATTTTCCCATCAATGTCGGCTCTGAGCTCTTCAAACTTCGTCGACTTGTTGGCATAAACCAATGACTTGTTAAATCGCACGAACGAGACGGCCAATCGACTATTTCTTGAGATAACACGCTCATCGAACTTACTCTTCAATAAATCGCTTGTAACGCGTGCTGTTTGGCTTGTGGCATCGTTCTTTTGAAACCACATGTCGTCCAGGTCCATATTTTCCAATTTAGGCCAAAAATAATTAGTGAGCATGGTGCGGTAGCTTTGTCCATTCACGGTAACGCAACGATTGGCATCGTCGACGAAGAAGTGTGGCCCAATGATGCCGCCGGCATGGAAACCGCAAACTGTTATATTTTGTGGATGACGTTTTGATTCGTGAAGCACATGTGGATTTTCATCCGACCAATAAAGCATATTACAAATTATGCTATGCTAGCTCCCACAAATATGGATCGCCAGATTTATTCTTATATTGGTGCTATTCCACAATTTTCAATCGATTTGCACAAATCTCGGTATATAATGATTTATATACCATTTATTTTAATGATTTATTTATTATTATCTGCTAAATTTCATCAAAATCGGCTAAAATTTGGATACAGCTACCACAACAGTTTTCAACCTACACTCACTACAGCCCAATAATTTAATTTCGGCTACTATAGTTATAGGGGAACTAATTTGTATTGGCCCTGCTCCTTAGTGGAATGTTCATGGGCAAAATTTGCATATCTATATCTAAATTTGAACCGATTTTGATGATTTAGCAGAGGCTTTCAGATTGGTAATACAACATAACATACCAAATTTCGTGCAAATGGGTTGATAATCATAGAAACCAAGCTCTTATAAATGTAAATCGAGCCATCTATATTAATAATACCTATATCCAAATCTGAACCGATTTTTACCAAAATTGATAATGATTGTCTTTGGGCTAAAAAAGTGAAGTGCGAAAAATTTTGTCAAGATTGGGCGATCTCCACCATAATTACAAACAAGTAAAAACGTATTAAGTTCGATCGTGCCGAACTTTAGATACACACCACCATGGATATATCCATCATCTTATTTTATCACAACTCCACTACCATATCCGTAGTTATATCCAAAAACAAGCTACTTACGACATAGAGAAATTCAAAACATATGTCAATAATATGAATCTAGACGTTATTCTGACTGTAATGACGGGAGGCTAAAAACAACTCCTTTTTTCAGATTCTAGAGAAATCAGATTATAAATGCACCTTTTAAGGATTTTAGGCCCAATGTCGGCAGATAAGTCTATATGGCAGCTAAATCGAAATACGGTCCGATGTGAACCATTCCCTGTTCAAACAAAGGGGCGCCTTATAGGCTGAGTTGTGAGTGAGTTGAGAGTGAGTTGGGACTCACTGTTCAAAATTTCAGCGAAATTGCGATGTGGATCATTTTCAGTTTGGATGTTAGTAGGAGTAATTTAACTCACTGTTACCCATTTCTGCGAAATCGGTTAGTTAATGCAGCAGTTATAGGCTTACGACCCTTAATCGGCAGATCGGTCTATATGACAGCTCTATCTAAATATAGTCCGATCGATATTTAAGTCGGATGTTGGGAATCTTAACACAACTCAATGTTTTCAGCGAAATCGGGTAATAACCTTAACCAGCAGATGGGTCTATAAGGCAGCTATATCCAAATATAGACCGATCTGAATCATATTTGAGTCGAATGTCGTGAGGCTTAAAACAACTCATTGTTTTCAATTTCAGCCAAATCGGGTAATAAATGCAGATTTTATGGGTTTCAGACCCTTAACCAGCAGATCGGTCTTTATGACAGCTATATCCAGATATAGATCGATCTGACCCTCCCCCTTACCCTAATTTTCAGAAACGCCAGATCTCGAAGATGGGTGGTGCGATTTAAGCGAAATTTTGTGTGCTCTCATATAGTACCCTAAAAACAAAAATTTGGTATCCAAATTTCGGATGGGGTACCTAGGGGGACTGCCCCACCCTGAAACCTACTAATACATATATTTAGGCCAATCACGACAATATGGGACTCCAATGAGAGGTATTTGGGATAAGAAAACATATCGGATATCTAATTGTCGGACCAAGCGATAGGGGGACCACCCCAAGCCCCAAAACACCCCTAAATCGGACATATTTACCGACCATGGCAATATGGGACTCAAATGAAAGGTATTTGCCAGTAGAATACGAATATGATAACCAAATGTGGGACCAAGTTTCTGGGGGTCCACCCCTTCCCCAAAACAACTCCCAAGGAGGACTATTTACTGACCATGGGAATATGGGGCTTAAATAAAAGGTATTTGAATGTAGAATTAGAATCTGATGTCCAAATATGGGACCAAGTGTTTGGGTGGCCCCCTCTCACCAAGAACATCCCCCAAAGGTGACAAATTTACGACCATAGCAATATGGGGCTCAAATGAAAGGTCTTTGAGAGTAAAGCACGAATTTGATATCAATATTCGGGAAAAATGTCTATGGGGCCACCCCACCCCCACAACACCACCCAAATAGTATTTGCTGACTATTACAATATGAGGCTCAAATAAGAGGGTTTTATATTTTCAAGTCCAACTCACTGATATATTTTCCGGGCTTAGTGTTTGGGGGACCGCAAAACACCCCTTAATCGAGCATATTTACCGACCATGTCAATATGGAGCTTAAATGAAAGGTATTGGGGTAGAGCAAGAATTGATACCCATTTTCGGGACCAATTTTCTGGGGATCTACACCTTTCCCAAAATACCCCACAAACAATAACTTTTTTACTTACCATCGCAATATGGGGCTCAAATAAAGGTATTTGGGGGTAGAATACGAATTTGATATCTAAATTTAGGACCATGTATTTAGGGCATCATCCCTTTCCCTAAACACCCCCCAAAGGGGAAAAATTTTTCGACCATGCCAATATGTGGCTCAAATGAAAGGCATTTGAGATTAGAAAACGAATTTGATAACCTATTTGGGGCCATGTGTTTGGGGGACGCCTCATCCTGTAAACTCCCCTTAAACCAATGGCAATATGGGGTTTAAATAAATGGTATTTGAGAGAAGAGCACGATGTTGATATTTCTTCAGGATTAAGTTAATAAATTAATTAACAAATACATTTTTGAACACACAAAACATCGATTTGATGTTTTGTTCTGACTTGGCACGGAATGCCTTCTTTTTATTCCCGTACGTAAAAAATAAAATGAGAAGTCAATGTTTTTCGACACCTGAAGAAACAGTTGATGCGTTCAGAATGCATGTTTTGGAGATAACTCAATCAGAGTGGCAAACAAGCTTCGACAATTGGTTCAAACGCATGCAAAAGTGTTGGATCTTAATGGGGAATATTTTATAAAAATTTGATTTCAGACGGCGTAGGTTAGATTAGGTAAGGTTGAAAAGAGGGTGCAGATATGGACATACACCTAAGCCAGTAATCGGCTTGTTGTGCGCTCTTTAAACTATAAAGTAGCCTCTAAAAAGAAAATGTTAAGTTAGGAATTCCGTGATGCTTACAAAACCCTTAATTGTTTTCAATACCACTACCCTAAGTTGCTTCATGTCTGGTATTATGTCTCCACCTAAATTCCGGTATCTGTTAGATGCGAAAGCCGGGCAATGACAAAGGAAATGCTTCGTCCTCTCGATCCAAAAAGATTTGGTTTTTCAGATGGCGTAAAACTAAAAAATTAGGTTATTTTTATGTTTTGGTTGGAGAATAATCCAAAAGCCATTAATGTAATTAATTGGATTTCCACGAAATTTAATATAAGTTGACAACCAATACTAACAGCACTAAAAAACGATTTAATAATTTGCGTGCGCAACCTAAAGAGAAGTGGTTTAAAAATGGCGGGAAAAAGTCGTTTCCTAAAAAACGAATGAGTGTGGTTATCTACTGAGACCGTCATTAAACTAACACAGATAAAAATAATTTTGAAATACAACAACTTTGGTCGAAAAAACCACAGCGAACGTTTCCTGCACCAATTTATTTTGAAATTGAACTACCCAAAATACAAATTTGTTGTTGAAATGCCGACAGCAGTATTAGTCATCGGCATAGAGTAAAATGTTGACATCTACGTCTGCTAACTGTTGCACCACTTGGTAGAATATTTGGACAAATTCAAATGCCGAAGAAAAGTCTACAAAAAATGCATATATTGCCTTAGTCTTTAATTGGTTTAAACTAACAATATTGTTAATAATCAAATAAATATATTATAAATTGTGGAGTAATTCTTCCTAAATCCAGCTTGAAATTCATTCAATATGTTTTGCGCTGCTAACCAATACGATATTTTATTCAGAAGTATTGAGTTAAATATTTTACAAAGATGTAGGATGAAAGATATATGTGGGAGCTATATCTAAATCTGATAAAATTTTGCACACATATTGGGACGTCGAATAAAACATCTCGTGCAAAATCTTGTAAAGATCGGACCAAGATTGTGGCTACTACAGCATTTAAAAGTTCATATCGGATGAATGATATATTACTTACTTTACTTTAATTGGCTATAAAAGAACATTTGTTCCACTAGCCGAACGTAGAATAGCGTTCCAAGAACTTCGATATTCTGCGCTCATTCTAAAATCTCTGACACCAAGTTTCGAGTTGTCTCCCACCACTTGATCTTTGCCTTCAAAAGACTTCTTTGCTGGAGCTTCTTAATCCATTCTGACAACATGACCTAGCCAACGCAGACGGTGTATTTCGATGCCTGTAACTATGCTATCAACGCCATACAGCTCGTGGTTCTTCGTCTATATTCTCCATTAACGCAAACTGGTCCATATATTTTACGAAGAATCTTTCTCTCAAACACTCCAAGCACTACCTCGTCTGCTTTCACTAGCACCCATGCTTCAGAACCATATAACAACACGGGTAGTATCAGTGTCTTGTATAGTGTAATCTCCGCCTGTCGAGAGGTGGCCTTGTTTCTAAACTGCTTACTTAGTCCAAAGTAGCATTTGTTTGCCAGAAGAATAATCTTCGCTTTATCTCAAAACTGGTGTCATTCGCTTCGGTTACGGCGGTGCCGAGGTAGATAAAGTTACTGACTACCTCAAAGTTGGGAGTCCCAACATTCTCCATTTTCTTTATCTGCTCGGTTGTACAAGGCGTTTTGGGAGTTGAAACCATCCATTTCGTCTTATCTCCATTTACAGTCAGACCCATTTTCACTGACTCTCTTTCGATTATTTCAAAGGCTGCAGTTACTACTTCCGGTGACTGACCTATGATGTCGATGTCGTCGGCATAGGCGAGTAGCATGTGTTCTCTTGGGATTAGTGGGCCATGTCTATTCATATCTGCATCTCGTATAATCTTCTCCAGCAGGATATTAAAGAGATAGGCTGTCTCCTTGTCTGAAACCTCGTTTGGTATTGAATGGTTCGGAGATATTCTTTCCTATTCTTACTGAGGAACGTGTATCAGCAAGCGTCATCCTGCAGAGTCTTTTTAATTTTGCAGGGATACCAAACTTAGGCATGGCTTGAAATACCTTTAAACGTAAAGGGGTATCGAAAGCGGCTTTTTAGTCAACAAAGAGATGGTAGGTGTTGAATTGTCCTTTTCGGGTCTTATCCAGGATTTGGCGCAGTGTGAATATCTGGTCCAGGGTGGATTTACCAGGTTTAAAGCCGCATTGATAGGGCCCAAATATCCCATTGACTTTAGGTTTTAATTTTTCACACGGAACGCTCGAGAGTATCTGGTATGGGATGGGGAGGAGACGTATTCATCTGTAGTAGGCACATTCCGTATTGTCTCCTACATAGTATGCTGAGGTTCCAATCTTTGGGTATGCGCTTTTCTAGGCGGATCATACGCCTTATCAGCGTGTTGCCTCCGGTCTTAAATAGTTCAGCGGGTAACCCGTCGGCTACTGCTGCCTTGTTGTTCTTCATTTGGGTCACTGTTACTTGGACCTCATTCCGGCTAGGAGGTAAACATTCTATACCATCATATGGGATTGATTCTGCAGTATCCTCTTCGTCGTCATCGTCGGTCACTGGCAGTTCGGTAAAATGTTCTTTCCATATCCTCAGAACGCTATCTGTGTCAGTTACCAGATTTCCTTTTTTGTTTCTGCAGGAGGATATGCCTGCACCAAAGCCATCGGTTTGATGTTTAATTCTTTGGTAGAATTTCCGGACTTCGCTCTGACTCCTGTGCATCTCAATTCGCTCATACTAACGTCTTTCCATTTCTTTTTCTTTCAGCGGAATAGACGTTTTTCCTCCCTCCTTTTCTCCTTATATTTCTTCTTCATCTGGCGTGTTGCTGCTGATTGCGGGGCTGCTCTGAATGTCGCATTCATGGTTTCAGTAGCATTTCGACACTCTGGGTCGTACCATGGATTTCTTGGAGGAGGCTTCCGGTACCCAAGTACGGATTTCGCGGCATTTTCCATGGAGTGGGCAATAGTTGTCCACTATGCCATTATATCATCAGAACAAGGAGTGCTTTCTTCAAGCAATTGGGTCAGTCGAGTAGAGTATGCCGCAGCCATCTGTTGTGTTTGCAGCTTTTCAATGTCCTGCTTCCGCGCAGTGTCAGATCGTACTTTCCTTGCCATGTTCAAACGGGTGCGAACCGAATTTATATTAGCTCCACGGATCCATCGTACATCTAACACGCTGGATGAATGCCTTCCCCCTATCACAACGTGCTTAATTTGGGTCCTTGTGTTTTGATCGGGTGACAACCGTGTGGCTTTGTGAATATTTTTATGTTGAAATCTGGTGCTACTAACTACCATGTTTTTTGCCGCGCCGAAATCTATCAGCCTCAACCCATTACTAGACGTTATCTCGTTATGGATGATATATACGGGAGCTATATCTACATCTGAACCGATATGAACCAAATTTGCCAGATTTAGTTCTAGGCCCATAAATATCTGTTTGGAATTTTGAAGGTCTAACTTGCTTCTGTTTCTGGTCCCGTATACATACAAAGTTTAATTTGAGACTTAAAGTGAAATCTAATGAAGAATATCTCTTCTTTTGACACAATACGTCTATTATCAAGTATTTAGCAAGTGAAATGAAAGATGATAAACTCCTCATACAATAGTGTGGGTATATTTTATATGGGTATATTTTGCCCAATGTCCTTTAGTCCGATTCTATTCCCAACATTCCACAAAAATAATGACAAACTAAGAATCAAGATTAAGTTTTTTAAACTTCATAAACTCAAGAGGGTAGTTTATACAAAGGCCAAGGAAAAATCCTTTAAAGCATAAAAGGATCGTAGAAATACGATTTTAAAGAATGTCGTTTTTCAATTTGTTTTCTTGTTTAAGATGTGCGATCATTAAACTAGCAACAACTCCATTCATCCCTTTTGTATGTTTCTACACATGGATACGTCTGTCCGTCCGTATGTATTCCTGTGTCTGCCTTGTCCGCAAACAAATCACTTTAGGGGTTGTATCGTTGCCCTCTTGTGCGCGCTTACACCCTACCCATAAACCATGACTTCGGCATTGTGAGAAATGCGCGCAACCGTAAAACAGTCAATGTCCTCTCTGTGATTCTGATTTTGATCGCAACCAAAAATTCCTTTTAGTGATCATCATCATCATCATCATTCGCATCATCCACACAACCTTATTGTCCTCATTTTGGTAGGGTTTGGCGCGAAAATATTTTCATTTCATTGTGCAATTTTTTGAAGGGCAATAACAAAAGCAATTTTTTTTCCCAATTTTTACCCTAAAATGTGAACGCAATTATTTTTTGTGAATGCGAATGGGTTGTTTTGGTATATTTTTTTGCCTTTTTTTCCCATTTCTTTTTTTGTTTTCATAATAAAAATATAGGGTTACATTAGGAAAATGAACCAAAATCGAAAAAGGGAACTCAAGATTGCAAAATCATTGATAAGGCTGTCAAAGGCAGGGATATAATGCTTGGGACCTTTGAGAGTGTGTGTGCGAAGGTCCTTTTTTGAATTATTTTATTGCTGGAAATTCTAACACAATACCTTTGATAATGGCAGTTGGAAGAAACAGCGCCTAATAATTAGTTCAAATTATCATTTTTTTTTTTTTTTTTTGAAGGGGAAAAAGAAAAATGTTTTCCTTATTTTTAAACTATTGATTGGACTTTGTCACATTGCAGAGATCTTGGCAGGGCGGATTTATTTGCCAATTATGTTACGTGTCAGCTGCTGTGATCTTGAGCTACATAAATCACAGTCAGAGGCCAAAAATGTTAGTAATAATACACTAATTGGAATAAAATTCAAACATAACATTATAACATTCCATAGAAAATTTTATTTCAATAAAAAAAATTAGAATCATTTTTTCGTGATTTTTCGAACATATTCTAGCTTCAGATAATACACAATGCTTTCTATTCAAAAAATAGCATAGCAAAGAATAAAAGTTAGGCAAGTGTTTGATGTTTTTCAAAACACTTTGACTGGCATGGTGGATTGCGATATCTCATACGCCATGTACCTTCACCAACACCATTGTCAAATTGAAAAAGTGCTCTACGTACCCAACGAATATTTGGTACGGTGTCGATCTAGCTTTTGTTTCCTTAGTAAGAGAGAAGAGAGCCTTACTTTTCACTATTCCGATACAAACTAATCATCAATGCTAAGAACGAGAAACACATCGTTTGGTTTGTCTGTTTGCACTGTTTTATTTTGACTTTTAAAATTTTATTTCCATACAAAGCTTTGATAATGTTTATTTCTAAAAAAATAAATTGTAAAATTTTGTAAAATCAACTTCTTGTTGCTACAGAATGTTTATATTCGCATTTAACTCTCCAATACCTTTCATGGAAACCTGATATTGCCCCATTCGATCTGCATTACATGTTTATTTGGGATGGGGATAACCCACGTATTCTACTTTTCGTTTTAATTCCATATTGTCACGATCGGTGTACAAGTCCATTTGGTGCATAAATGCAGTGTGAGGAAGTTTTGTATTCCACACTCAAATACCTTTCGATTGTTTCCCATTTTGTTCCGATCGGCCAACATGCCCGTTTGGCTGTGATTTTTGGGATCGGGCGTTCCCTTTGGGACTTTAATTTAATTTAATTTAATTTAATTTAATTTAATTTAATTTAATTTAATTTAATTTAATTTAATTTAATTTAATTTAATTTAATTTAATTTAATTTAATTTAATTTAATTTAATTTAATTTAATTTAATTTAATTTAATTTAATTTAATTTAATTTAATTTAATTTAATTTAATTTAATTTAATTTAATTTAATTTAATTTAATTTAATTTAATTTAATTTAATTTAATTTAATTTAATTTAATTTAATTTAATTTAATTTAATTTAATTTAATTTAATTTAATTTAATTTAATTTAATTTAATTTAATTTAATTTAATTTAATTTAATTTAATTTAATTTAATTTAATTTAATTTAATTTAATTTAATTTAATTTAATTTAATTTAATTTAATTTAATTTAATTTAATTTAATTTAATTTAATTTAATTTAATTTAATTTAATTTAATTTAATTTAATTTAATTTAATTTAATTTAATTTAATTTAATTTAATTTAATTTAATTTAATTTAATTTAATTTAATTTAATTTAATTTAATTTAATTTAATTTAATTTAATTTAATTTAATTTAATTTAATTTAATTTAATTTAATTTAATTTAATTTAATTTAATTTAATTTAATTTAATTTAATTTAATTTAATTTAATTTAATTTAATTTAATTTAATTTAATTTAATTTAATTTAATTTAATTTAATTTAATTTAATTTAATTTAATTTAATTTAATTTAATTTAATTTAATTTAATTTAATTTAATTTAATTTAATTTAATTTAATTTAATTTAATTTAATTTAATTTAATTTAATTTAATTTAATTTAATTTAATTTAATTTAATTTAATTTAATTTAATTTAATTTAATTTAATTTAATTTAATTTAATTTAATTTAATTTAATTTAATTTAATTTAATTTAATTTAATTTAATTTAATTTAATTTAATTTAATTTAATTTAATTTAATTTAATTTAATTTAATTTAATTTAATTTAATTTAATTTAATTTAATTTAATTTAATTTAATTTAATTTAATTTAATTTAATTTAATTTAATTTAATTTAATTTAATTTAATTTAATTTAATTTAATTTAATTTAATTTAATTTAATTTAATTTAATTTAATTTAATTTAATTTAATTTAATTTAATTTAATTTAATTTAATTTAATTTAATTTAATTTAATTTAATTTAATTTAATTTAATTTAATTTAATTTAATTTAATTTAATTTAATTTAATTTAATTTAATTTAATTTAATTTAATTTAATTTAATTTAATTTAATTTAATTTAATTTAATTTAATTTAATTTAATTTAATTTAATTTAATTTAATTTAATTTAATTTAATTTAATTTAATTTAATTTAATTTAATTTAATTTAATTTAATTTAATTTAATTTAATTTAATTTAATTTAATTTAATTTAATTTAATTTAATTTAATTTAATTTAATTTAATTTAATTTAATTTAATTTAATTTAGTTTTATTTTATTTTATTTTGTTTTATTTTGTTTTATTTTGTTTTATTTTATTTTAATTTATTTTGTTTTATTTTATTTTAATTTATTTTATTTTATTTTAATTTATTTTATTTTATTTTATTTTATTTTATTTTATTTTATTTTATTTTATTTTAGTTTATTTTTATTTTATTTTATTTTATTTTATTTTATTTTATTTTATTTTATTTTATTTTATTTTATTTTATTTTATTTTATTTTATTTTATTTTATTTTATTTTATTTTATTTTATTTTATTTTATTTTATTTTATTTTATTTTATTTTATTTTATTTTATTTTATTTTATTTTATTTTATTTTATTTTATTTTATTTTATTTTATTTTATTTTATTTTATTTTATTTTATTTTAGTAACTATATAGTAACTATATTTAACAGTTGTCTCCGTTTTAACTACTTCCCTCAAAGCTTTAAAGTAGCCAAAGTAATTGCGATTCCAAAACCTAATAAACCTGCTTCTGATCCTTCCAGTTATAGACCAATCAGCCTACTTAGTAATATATCTAAGTTATTTGAAAAAATCATTCACTCTAGGCTGTACGAATTTGCCACAGAAAACTCCTTAATCTCTCCTGCGCAGTTTGGGTTTAGAAAGGAACATAGTGCAGTCCACCAAGTTCACAGAATTAAGAAAATGATCGAAAATAACAAACAAATGAGACGTCCTATGGGCCTTGTTTTACTGGACATAGAGAAGGCTTTTGACACAATTTGGCATAATGGTCTAATCCACAAGTTGCTAAAAATGATGTGCCTAAATACTTATGCAAAATTATTTTGGACTTCTTGGAATCAAGATCTTTTATTGTAACCGTAAACCAATCCCGATCTTCCCCAAAATTGTTGAATACAGGCTTACCCCAAGGATCAGTGCTATCTCCCTTGCTCTATTCCATCTACACTGCTGACTTTAAAGCGCCTTCTTTCGTGAAAACAGCATACTACGCAGATGATACGGCGTTAACAACTACAAGCAAGTTAACAACTGCACTTCTTAAAAAAATGGAAACCGGGTTGCTGGCTTGTAATAAATACTTTTCAAAATGGAAAATTAAGGTCATGCAACGAATTTACTTAAATTTACGGTCTTTTCTTTTTTCTCCCTTTTAATCATCACATTTTTTATTTTATTTTATTTTATTTTATTTTATTTTATTTTATTTTATTTTATTTTATTTTATTTTACTTTATTTTTTTATTTTGTTGAATTTCATTTTTATACCCTCCACCATAAGATGGGGGGTATACTAATTTCGTCATTCTGTTTGTAACTACTCGAAATATTCGTCTGAGACCCTATAAAGTATATATATTCTTGATCGTCGCGACATTTTATGTCGATCTAGCCATGTCCGTCTGTCCGTCCGTCCGTCTGTCTGTCGAAAGCACGCTAACTTCCGAAGGAGTAAAGCTAGCCGATTGAAATTTTGCACAAATACTTCTAATTAGTGTAGGTCGGTTTTGTAAATGGACCATATCGGTCCATGTTTTGATATAGCTGCCATATAAACCGATCTTGGGTCTTGACTTCTTGAGCCTCTAGAGTGCGCAATTCTTATCCGATTGAAATGAAGTTTTGCACGACGTGTTTTGTTATTATATCCAACAACTGTGCCAAGTATGGTTCAAATCGGTCCATAACCGGATATAGCTGCCATATAAACCGATCTTGGGTCTTGACTTCTTGAGCCTCTAGAGGGCGCAATTCTTATCCGATTGGAATGGAATTTTGCACGACGTGTTTTGTTATGATACCCAACAACTGTGCCAAGTATGGTTCAAATCGGTCCATAACCGGATATAGCTGCCATATAAACCGATCTTGGGTTTTGACTTCTTGAGCCTCTAGAGGGCGCAATTCTTATCCGATTGGAATGGAATTTTGCACGACGTGTTTTGTTATGATACCCAACAACTGTGCTAAGTATAGTTCAAATCGGTCCATAACCTGTTATAGCTGCCATATAAACCGTTCTTGGGCCTTGACTTCTTGAGCCTCTAGAGGGCACAATTCTTATCCGATTTGAATGAATTTTTGCGCGAAGTATTTCGTTATGATATCCAACAACTGTGCCAAGTTTGGTTGAAATCGGTTCATAACCTGATATAGCTGTCATATAAACAGATCAGAGGATTTGACTTCTTGAGCTTCCAAAGGGCGCAATTCCTATCCGATTTGGCTGAAATTTTGCATAACGTATTTTATTTTTACTTTCAACAACTGTGTCAAATAATGTTCAAATCAGTTCATAACCTGATATAGCTGCCATATAAACCGATCTGGGATCTTGACTTCTTGACCCCTAGAGGTCGCAATTATTATCCGATATGCCTGAAATTTTGTACGACGGATCCTCTCATGACCATCAACAAACGTGTTTATTATGGTCTGAATCGGTCTATAACCCGATACAGATCCCATATAAATCGTTCTCTCTATTTTACTTCGTGAGCCCCAATGGGCGTAATTCTTATACGAATTGGCTGAAATTTTACACAGGTCTGCAACATATAATTTAATTGTGGTCCGAACCGGACCATATCTTGATATCGTTTTAATAGCAGAGGAACTCTTTTCTTATATCCTTTTTTAGCTAAGAAGAGATGCCGGGAAAAGAACTCGACAAATGCGATCCATGGTGGAGGGTATATAAGATTCGGCCCGGCCGAACTTAGCACGCTTTTACTTGTTTTATTTTTTTTAATTCCAAGTTAAATTTTTCAGAAATTTTTGTCAAAATTAAGCATATTTTTTATGTGTAGAAAATTTGGGCTGTTTTGTTATCGACATCGAAGTAAATGAATATCATCAGCAGCAGCACCATAAGTATCATCGACCCCATTCTCAAAACATCAAAGAGCACCCAAGAGTTTTTAGTATTTAAAAAAAGAAGGAAATCCTTTTTACATTTAAGTTTGCGCATGCGTATGTTTGTGCGAAGGTTGAAAAAGCCGAGCGTATTAATTTCCACATTATTAGGCATCACTGATGTGTGTTTGCTGTTGCTTTGTTGCTGTTAGGCCAATGTTGGTATTGTAAAAGGATAACGAACTTCTTTTCACATTGTTCAGATTTTTGGTGGTGTCTGTCTTTTCCTCTTTCAAAGAAAACAATAGCCCACCGACAAAAAAAACATTTGCGGCGTGTACAGCAGTAACTGGCAAAGCGTCAAGTAAAGAGTGAAAAAGGATAAAAAAATTCATGATCAGGCATAAGCGCGACAGACAAATACAAAGAGGAAGAGTGAGAGAGAAAAAGGAGGCATATATGAGTCAATATTGCGCAAGCGTGTAGGAAACAAAAATCACCCCATTCATCATCACTGCATCACAGCCCAACTACATTTTCCCTTTGCTGTTGGAAAACTCTGCTTGTTCATGGTTGTAGGTTTGTCAAAAAACTAAGAGGAACGAAACTAAATACCAGAAAGAAATCAAAATTGAAAGAAGGGGTAGTTTGAATGGCAATAATCCTAAAAGAATGATGGAATTGTTTTGTTCTAGCGGAAGGAGTTTTTTTTTGCCAACACACAGCTGTCGCTTGTGTCAATGGTAGTGATGATAATTTGTCCAAACTGGCGCAATGCTATGCCCATGTCGGCTCTGTTGCTTGCTAAAATGAAAAGAGAATTAAAAAAATCGGTGCATTGAAAACTGATCCCTACTTGAATTCAAGTTGAGTCAATGCTTTCAGCCGTCAGTCACTTAATTGAAAGGATGACAAAGTGTCTAGTTGTCAGTCACTCTTTTTTGTCTTACATCGGTTTCAAGTGCAAGGTACGATTTTGGCGTTTAAAAGATAAAAAAAAAATTAGTTTAAAATGAAATATTGCCAAAAATTTTTAGATTAGGTTAGGTTAGGTTGAAAGGAGGGTGCGGATATTAAACCGCCCCATGCCACTATGGACATACACCTAAGCCATTATTCGGATAGTTGTGCGCTCTAAATACTAAAAAGCAACCTCTAAAAAGAGAAGTTAGAAATTCCAAGCTACTTATAAAATCCTTATTCGTTTTCCATACCACGTTCATGTCTGGTTTTGTGTCCCCACCTATGTTCCGGTGTCTATTAGTCGCGAAAGCCGGGCAATGATATAGGAAATGCTCCAACGTTTCATCATCTTCCCCACATGCCCTACACATGCCGCACCAATTTGGCATAAGCGTGCTCGTATTTTTTTAGGATTTTTTTTTATTGTTACAAAAATAAAATTTTAACTTCATCTTTAAAAATTAATTTGTGTTTTTTTTTGTTTGACTCGAAAACGGCTGAACAATTTGCTTTATATTTTCACAGATTATGTAGGTTGCTTTGGAATAATCAATAGGCTATATAACTTTTTGGATATCGGAAACGGGGCCCCTTACCCCAACAGCATCGCCAAAAATCAAAAGTAGACCGATATGGGACTTAAATGAAAGGTACTCAGCAATAGAGAACGAATAGAATATTAAACATTGTGTTCAAGTACCTAGGAGCCGTTTCAAGACCAAAAAACGACCCTATAGTCACGCCCAAAATTAAATGTTGGGTGATCGGAACAATATGGCACTCAAATAAAAGGTATTCGGGAGATAATATTGGTAAATAAAACAACCCATATGATACATAGTTATTATTGGGTTGCCCAAAAAGTAATTGCGGATTTTTCATATAGTCGGCGTTGACAAATTTTTTCACAGCTGGTAACTCTGTTATTGCATTCTTTCTTCTGTCAGTTAACAGCTGTTACTTTTAGCTTGCTTTAGAAAAAAAGTATATTTGATTAAAGTTCAAAGCTGTGAAAAAATTTGTCAACACCGACTATATGAAAAATCCGCAATTACTTTTTGGGCAACCCAATATTTTCCCATTTCAATATTTATTACCAACACAAAAGCAAAACATTTTCTAACTGCTTTTCATCATAGAGGGCCATGCTTATTTTGTTCAGCTTTGTCATATTCTATTTATAGACACAGTGTCCCATCGTTGCAAGTGTGTTTATTAATTTTTTCTTAATTTCGAGCATGTATTAGCGAACTCAAGAAATGGGAATGAGAATGGACGTTTTAGTTATATTGAACTAAAAATTTTTATGTCTTTAAGTAGTTCAATTAGTAATAAATTTCAGTAAAGGTTTTGTTAACGATGAGTAAAATTGCCAATGTTTAGTAGAATTCTCGCTTATTTTGAAAAATAATCGTTTAAGGAAAATTAAGGAACTAAATTGTAAGCTATTTTATCTTAGTTTTATTTTATTATTGTAAGCTATTTTATCTTAGTTTTATTCGTACAACGTTTATTTTCTCACTCTTTAGGAGTTTTTACTAACTAACTAATCGTGGATAAATATCATGGACTAATGAGTATTATGTAATTAACTCCTATTTTCGATAAGCATTTTTCTGAATATGTGAGGTGTATCAGGCTATAGGCCGATTCCGACCATATTTGATACGCATGTTGAAAGTCATGGGAGAATCCATTGTACAAAATTTCAGCCAAATTGGATAAAAATTGCGCCCTCTAGAGGCTCAAGAAGTCAAGATTCCAGATCGGTTTATATGGCAGCTATATCAGATTATAGGCCGGTTTGAACCATACTTCACATAGTTGTTGAAAGTCATAACGAAACACATGCAAAATTTCAGCCACATCGGGTAGGAATTGAGCCCTTTAGAGGCTCAAGAAGTCAAGACCCCAGATCGGTTTATATGGCAGCTACACCAGGTTATGGATCGATTTGAACCATACTTAGCACAGTTGTTGGAAGTCATAACAAACCCTTCGTGCGAAATTTCACCCAAATCGGATAAGTATTGCGCCCTCCAGATGCGCACGAAGTCAAGACCCAAAATCGGTTTATCCATATAAAGCTATATCAAACATGGACCGATATGGCTCATTTACAATCCCAACCGACCTACACTAACAAGAAGTAGTTGTGCAAAATTCAAGCGGCTAGCTTTACTCCTTCGAAAGTTGGTCGAATTAAAATGTCATGACGATCAAGAATATATATACTTTATATGGTGTCTTACACGAATATTTTTAGGAGTTACAAACAGAATGACGAAATTAGTACACGCCCATCCTATGGTCGAGGGTATAAAAATAAAATGTTGACAAAACTTTCCATGAAAATAAGAGGATTTAACAGAAGATCTTTTGGAAACCTTTTCCAAAGTATGCTTGAGATTTCGAAACTAAACCATGCTAATGATTTTATTGCACAATAACCCTGTTTATGGATGCATTGAAAGTTAAAGTCATCCGTTGCCCCCTGTTTCCCCTTTTGTTGGTCGTATATGGGATTCATCTTAAAATTTCGAACAAATTAAAGGCGGATGCTACCATAAACAGCACAAAACCATCAATAACAACAACAACCATATCACCATAATGATATCAAGCGGAAATAAATTTAAGCCATACCCAAAAAAAGTAGGAAATAACAAAAATTTTGTGTAAAATACAGAAAAAAAAAAAAATAAAGCAACAACAAAATAAATGAATCTCAAAACCCGCGTAAAACGCATTAGTAAAGGATTTGTTGCGGCAGGAAATAATAGAGAGAATTTCTCAAATTCACACATAGACATAAAGCAAACACAGATTCAGATACATACTCGTACATCCTTTGTTCATAGATCCACACATGCAATAGATGCGATGTGGTGCAATATGCAGTTAAATCATCAGCAACAAGGAGGAAGGACAAAAACAATGGGAATAGCAAACACAAACACATACTGATATATTATGTAGGAAGCTATATTTGAAATGGTATATGTGGAAGATTGGAGTTTTTGTTCCCATACCAAAAGCAATTTAAGTCTGTTTTGGACACTGTGGGTTTGGGGCAAACAAAAAAATTTAATTTTGTAACTAAACTTATTTTATGTTTGTTTCTCTTTCGAGACGAGCTCAATAATCGTAGATGTTCTTTGCAAATGGAAGAAGTAAGCCAGAGATCGCAACACACACCAACCACTAGGGACGAGTTTAGTCTTTGGTTAGAAGACTTTTCAACCATTTTAGGTGTGAGGGCTTCAAGGACCGTACGTTGGTATGTTGTATTTGTATTGTATTTATTGCGAAAATGCCTCTATGATACAAATACCACATTAATCACGCTCTAAATCCGTGTCTATTAGCTGTACTTTTCCCAATGCACACGATTCTGTTCATCTGTTAGAAGTTGTATTGATGGCTTCGAACGCTAGACAACGAAGTATTGCAAGAAAAACTCAGTCGATTATGAAAGAGGAGGTAAAAATAGTAACGGTCTGTTAACAGTTAAAACTGTGTGGTAACTTAAAGGTTGAGGAAAATGTTGATAATATTCGGGGTGAGATTGCCCATTATTCTTGCAGTTTAAGTGCAAAGAATATTTCAGTGAAATATTTTAAACCTACAGCGACTCACTGAGGGGTCTTTTTGGTGGCTTCTTCAAAAAAAGCCTTTAAAGGAGATTGTAGCAGGCAAAAGTATGATACAGTCCATCTTCCCTGGAGCTGCGAAATTCCATCCAGTATTTATTCTGAGCTCGCCCCAGTAGGTTATTTTCTTATCTTAGTTTTATAGATGTCCCAGTTTGTGGTGGCATTGTGAACTTCATCTTATTGAACAGTCTGTTGGTCTGGGGACCACACAAAGTGAGGACCGACACAGTGAAGAAATTCTTAACCCAGTACCGGATAGACCGGGACCTTAGAAAAAGGATAAATCATATGCCAAGATACTGGTGGATAAATTGTTGTCCCCATGACATAAAGATAAGGGAGAAAGTGGCAAAGGCACGCCACAAGAGGACATTTTTCCGCTACTTTTGTGGGTGAGGAGGTTTGAAGTCAGTCTATTATGCAGACGATGTTATAATACTAATCGGCCATGCAGAAAGGCCGAAATGGTCCTGCTGATTTTCTCCATCAGAGCGTGTGTAGCTGTCTCGCTCCGGTAAGGTTTATCTGGATGACCCATTCATTCTAACAAGGGCGAGCTTCGCGCCCCCAGGAAGTGTGGATGCTTCCAACGAGCTTTTGACGGAACCAATACATTCTGCTGACGCAAAGCAAAATGCTAAGATGTCCCCTCTATACTCGCAGCTCATCATTTGTATGGGTGGACCCCCTTCAGAGTTCAACACATGTTCGAAAAGCCGTTCGTTAACCAGATGTCCCACTTGGGAACTATGTTCTGGTGGAATCCTGTCGAATGCACTACTGATATCGATGACTGCATGAGTTGTGTTTTCTTGCCACACTGGCATAAGATGGCGGCTCCTTATCTTTCTTAGCGACCGTCTTCCCCAGCCGTTATTGCTCTCCTCTCTTCCTCCTCTTCACAGTCATCTATGAAGACTCAGGAGCCATGCGCGCTTCCTTCGTTTATTATACCGACTTTGTCTCTCTCTCTCTACAGAAATTGTGTGGAGTCTGACTTGGTTTTCTCAGAGTACTTGGAAGCGGGGAGCTCTTTATCTTCTTCAACGTCTTAGTAGTGTTACGCTCTTTGGGAGATCTGATTCTCTTTCCAGCTTCCGTAGAAGTGCTTAGAATGTCAGTTCTAATACTAATCGGCCATGCAGAAAGGCCGAAATGGTCCTGGATATGTTGGCGACTGGGCTTGGCCTAAGGGTTTTAATGTTAACCCAAGGCTGTTCGCGAGGAATACGAAGCCAATTTGAGACGCTACGTGTGCCTAAAATAATGATATTGATCAAATACTTAGGACTGATCTTGGATAGGAAACTGAACTGGTAGTGTCACATTCAGGAGCATACTGAGAAGGGATCATAGGCTAGAAATGGAACCTAAATCTGAGGATAGTCCACTGGCTCAATTGGAGCGTGAACACTACACCACCTCAAGCAATCCGTGATCGTCCGGATCTCTGCCTGCAGGATCGTATTACTGTCAGGCAGTCGGAAACAGACCTCAGTCTGCAGATTCTCAATGTAGACCCCAGGCTCACTCTGTCCTCTAGCTTTATTCCATCTTATAGCATGATCTACCAGAGGGTAATACCAGATTTCCATCAATTTAAAACTGTGCCTATGGCAGCAGTGCCTCGCACTCGACCTCAAGTATCATCTCCGGTAGCCGATCGGAAACCTTTTCTAACCCATCCGGGTTTCGATTATACCTCGATGGTACGGCCTGTTACTATCCTCTATCCATTCTTCTAATGCCTAAAGTCTCATAGCCCCAGTGGCTGCCTCACACTTAATCTGTATGTCACTGGGTCGCATATTTAGAAGAGTATCCAGTGCCCTAGTGAGCGTGGTCCTCATCGCTCTGCCTAGACAACATGTTCTTCGAACTTGTTGCATGGTCCTTATGCTGCACTTTTTCTCCATAACAGTCCACCAAACTCATGAGGCGTAAGTAAGTATTGGTCTAATCATGCTCCAGTAGAGCCAGTGAACTATCCTCGGATTTAAGCCCCATTTCGACCATACGTACGGTCTACATAGTGCCCATCATCTGTGAGCCTTCTCAGTACGCTTCTGAATATGACACTTCCAGTTAAGTTTCCTGTCCCAGATCAGGCCTAAGTATTTGACCTTGTCAGATATCGAAATCGTTCTATTAAGGAAACGTGATGCGTCAAATTGGCCCACCTTCGTCTTTCTCGCGAATAGGCAGGTTTCAGTCTTCTCTGGGTTAACATTGAGACCCCTGGGTCTAGCCCAGTCGCATGTCATCTGCAAGACCCTTCCGGCACTTCTACGTAACTGACTCGGATCCTTATCTCTTAAAAATATTATAACATCGTCGGATTCAAATTCCTTCTCCGTCAGCATCCGTCAAAGGTCATTTATGGTGGTCACCCATAGGAGTAGCGATAAAGTGCCCTCCTGTGGCGTGCCCTGTGCTACTTTCTCCCTTATATTTATGTCATGGGACCGACAATTTATCCATCAGTTCCTTAGCATATGGTTTATACAGTCTCTAAGGACCCGGTCCAACCGGTACTGGTCTAAGGATTAGATCAGTGTGTCGGTCTGCACATTGTTACGCCAATGTGTACTTCTTGGCATGGAAGAATTTTTCTATTTTATCCAAAATCTTGTGGAGGGCAGTCTCCACCAACCTTCCCTTGACATGGGCCTGCTCTCTGTTTTTGAGCACTTCGCTGGATGTCCTACTCTTAATCATGATATCCACAATACGTTCCATGGTTTTGAGTAGAAAGGACGTAAGGCTCATAGATCTATAGGCCTTTGGTGTAGCATAACATGCATTGCCGTGCTTGGGTATAAATACCACCCTAGTCACTCCAAGGCTTTCGGAGTATATAAAAGTCCCACGCACGTTGTGAAAGTAGATGCCAGATGGGGCGCCAGATAGTCGGCCTTCTTCTGTAGTAATGCCGGCAATATTCCATCAGGTCCAGGTGACTTAAATGGTTTGAAGATCTTCAAGGCTTCCTTTCCCTTAAATTCCGTAATGATAAACCTTCGATTAACCTCATTATTCCAAGATTCCGGTGTATCCGTGAGTCCCGTCGTATCCTGGAGAAATGCCATGTCGTCTATTAACGTTTCAGTTTGGGCATGGGTTTTTGAGAGAAACTTTTTCATGTTGGCGGCGTCATTTAAGCTATCGACTTGTTCGCAGAAAAGGCTCCAGGAGGCACGTTTTGCCGCTCTGGTTCTTCGAATGACCCCACTTTTGCAGTCGTAATCCCGTTGAAATTGTCGTCAATGTCTTCTATGCTTGGACAATCTAAATTATCTTGCTCAAGTCTTCTTCTGATTAGCCTTCCGAATTTGCTGTAGTTGTTTTTCAACCAATTACGAAAGCTTATCGGATTCGGCGCTGGCCGTGCTATTCTAAACCTGATGTAGCGATGGCCTGAGAAGGAGTACTCCTAGGAGACCCTCTTATCCTGAACCGATTCGATCAGATTTTCCGAACATATTGTCACATCTAAAAACCTCTTCCCTATTCATATTCTATTAGCATAGCATAATTGGTAGTTGATATGGTTCAGTCCAGAAACTTTGTTCCAGGTCCTCTATGGCTCCTGAATTAAGGCAATATGAATCTTGCTCTTGCTGATTTTCTCCATCAGAGCGTGTGTAGCTGTCTCGCTCCGGTAAGGTTTATCTGGATGACCCATTCATTCTAACAAGGGCGAGCTTCGCGCCCCCAGGAAGTGTGGATACTTCCAACGAGCTTTTGACGGAACCAATACATTCTGCTGACGCAAAGCACAATGCTAAGATGTCCCCTCTATACTCGCAGCTCATCATTTGTATGGGTGGACCCCCTTCAGAGTTCAACACATGTTCGAAAAGCCGTTCGTTAACCAGATGTCCCACTTGGGAACTATGTTCTGGTGGAATCCTGTCGAATGCACTACTGATATCGATGACTGCATGAGTTGTGTTTTCTTGCCACACTGGCATAAGATGGCGGCTCCTTATCTTTCTTAGCGACCGTCTTCCCCAGCCGTTATTGCTCTCCTCTCTTCCTCCTCTTCACAGTCATCTATGAAGACTCAGGAGCCATGCGCGCTTCCTTCGTTTATTATACCGACTTTGTCTCTCTCTCTCTCTACAGAAATTGTGTGGAGTCTGACTTGGTTTTCTCAGAGTACTTGGAAGCGGGGAGCTCTTTATCTTCTTCAACGTCTTAGTAGTGTTACGCTCTTTGGGAGATCTGATTCTCTTTCCAGCTTCCGTAGAAGTGCTTAGAATGTCAGTTCTATCCCTTCCACCGTCCTGAAATTTCGCCTGATTGCGCAGCCGGGACACACTCCCCTGTTTCCTCTGCATGTACCGGATCGCTTTCTCGGCCTGCTTCTGAGCTTAGCAAAGCTATCACTCACTTTTGCCGTCATCCCGCTGTCCTCATCATACGATTCGGCGACGATAGCGGTTTCATTGACACTGTTGCTGTCTGAGTCCGAATCGGAAACACCACCTTTCCTTAAAGGCTGGGAACGAATTGCGCATCCCTCTGGTTTTTATTTTATATCATTTCATTTCATTTTTATACCCACCACCGTATGATAGGGAGTATATTCATTTAGTCATTCCGTTTGAAACACATCGATTTTGCTGAAATTTGAAAAAGTAAGTATTTTAAGGTTGACCGACAACTGACCCAAATATGGTTCAGATCGGACTATATTTAGATATAGCTACCATATGGACCGATCTCCCGATAAAGGGTCTGAAGGCCATAAAAGCTTTATTTATTAACCGATATCGCTGAAACTTTAAGCAGTGGGTTATCTTAAGCCTCGCGACATCTGACTCAAATATGGTTCGGATCGGACTTTATTTAGATATAGCTGCCATATAGACCGATCTCCCGGTTAAGAGTCTGAAGGCCATAAAAGCTTTATTTATTACCCAATTTCGCTGAAATTGAAAACAGTAAGAAGGTTAAGACCTCCCAACATCCGACCTAAATATGGTTCTGATTGGACTATATTTAGATATAGCTGCTATATAGACCGATCTGCCGATAAGGGGACTGAAACACATAAAAGCCGATTCCGCTAAAATTTGAAACAGTGAGTTTTTCTGAGCCTCGCGATATCTGACCTTAATATAGTTCAGATTGGTTTGTAATTGGATATATCTGCCAAAAAGACCAATGTTTTGTTCTACAAAATTGAATAGTGACATATATATTAGACCACTCAATGTCCGTGCCGAATTTGGGTCCTTAAGTAATCAAATTTTATTTTATTTTATTTTTTTTTTTTTTATTTTATTTTTTTTTATTTTATTTTATTTTATTTTATTTTATTTTATTTTATTTTATTTTATTTTATTTTATTTTATTTTATTTTATTTTATTTTATTTTATTTTATTTTATTTTATTTTATTTTATTTTATTTTATTTTATTTTATTTTATTTTATTTTATTTTATTTTATTTTATTTTATTTTATTTTATTTTATTTTATTTTATTTTATTTTATTTTATTTTATTTTATTTTATTTTATTTTATTTTATTTTATTTTATTTTATTTTATTTTATTTTATTTTATTTTATTTTATTTTATTTTATTTTATTTTATTTTATTTTATTTTATTTTATTTTATTTTATTTTATTTTATTTTATTTTATTTTATTTTATTTTATTTTATTTTATTTTATTTTATTTTATTTTATTTTATTTTATTTTATTTTATTTTATTTTATTTTATTTTATTTTATTTTATTTTATTTTATTTTATTTTATTTTATTTTATTTTATTTTATTTTATTTTATTTTATTTTATTTTATTTTATTTTATTTTATTTTATTTTATTTTATTTTATTTTATTTTATTTAAGCCATATGTCCCGTATTTAGCCCACTGTGCAGTGATATGTGTGTGGATTCGAGTACAATTCAAATCAGATGTGAACTTGCATTGCACACACAAGGCCATGGTTGTTGGTAACGTACGTAACGCAGTAAAAAAAGCCGGCAAAGGTAAACACGGTACATTACATTGCAAATATACTCTGTGATACTCACACACAATGACCAACAAGACTGAGAAGAGTCGAAAAAGTGAGCGGGGCTTTTGTGCTCTGGCAAATGGAATGAGCTGCGCAGTGTGTGTGTGTGTGAGCGCCTTTAGGTTGTTTTTTGCATTAAACATGTGTGGAAGGGGCCACCACAGCATAGAATATTGCACAATAGCAGCAACCCGTTTTAACTAACATCTTTGCATGCTTCTTCTTTTGATAGTGATGAGGATGATGTTGGGTTTTATCAAACCCACACACACATACACTGTCATATTTGAGGTATAAAATACTCAATCATGGTTGAGAATTGCTTTTTTAAAATTTTCTATAGTTTAAAGTGCGAAAGGGATGATTTTTTTTTAGCTAAGGCTGCTGCTGCCAGGACCTTAAACAACACAAAGGATGATGATGGTGAGATTGAGGACTAGGTGTTGTTGTTGCTGTTGGCGCGAAATATTTTTCTTGTTGTTGTTTTAAGGTTCTATGGAAATAATAAAAAAGCCCGTCATTTAAAGGGATTCACCCCTTCGTCAACGGGGGAAAAAGTGCGTTGGGATTTAGTATTTCTAGAGAATGAGGTTTGGTTTGCTCTTTGTTGTTGTAATTTTGAAATGTATTTAATTTGGAATCGTTGTTTGTGATATGTGAGTGAGAAATGTCCTGCTAGAGTGTGTGTGTGTAGCCCAACTGCTTTTTGTAGATTTGATGCGTAGCCTTTAACAACAGCAAAAAAAAAAATCCAAGGCGGCAGCCGAGTAGCATTCAAAATTGAAATTTGATTTTTTGAAAAAACTGTTTTTTTCACTTAGACGCTGCAGCATACGCGGTAGTTGACGAATGAAACTCGTGCTTAAAACATTGAATCAACACAGCGCAGCACCAAAATATGACAATCGGAAATTTTTTTTAAAAAAGTCAAAGCTAAAGAAAATTGTGATAAATTGACAATAGCTAATGTATGGAATGTCAAACTAAAAAGGAGGAGTACAATTTTAAAATAGCCCCCCGCGCTCTCCCACGCAATAAACACATACGGCTCCCTCAACCAACATGTGCCGCATTTTCCGGTAAAATTTTGGGAAAGTGTAAAAAACGAAAAGCAATAACAACAATAGTAGAAAAGTTTAAAGAAAAATTCTCTATGGAGGCTATTGTATACAAATTTGTGATTGTGCGCATTTGAAATTTTAAAATTTGACATCGCTCTCCCTCCTTTCAGAAAAAGGAGAAAAGTCTTCATTTGTTATTTTAAAATGAAAAGCGAAAGCCAAGGAAAAGCAATAGAAAACTATGGCAGAGAAAAAACCTAAAAACAAAATTCAACAAAAGTTAATTAAAATTTTAAAAATGCTAAAATTATAAAAAAAAAAATATCAAAAACCACAAAAAGTGTTTTGTTTTTCTAAGAAAGAGAAATGAAAATCTTTTTAGTTTATAGTCCCATTAAATTGATCAGATCCTTTCAGAGCCATCGCATCATTGCCATTGCTCAGCCATCAAAGCAAAAATATTAAAAAAGAAAACAATTGGATTTGTCAAAATTTCTAAAATTTAAGTTCATCCTTAAACACAAATTGGTTTTAATTCTTACAAAAATAAAAAAGGTAAATATCAATCTTTTCAATTTCTTCTTCTATCCACATGTTTTGTTGCTTAAAAAAACCTAAAATAGAAAGGAAACAAAAAATGCGGCAGCAAATGGCGTTCGTGAGAAGACAAGCCACATAAGGAACAATACAAAAAAAAAATAATATCAAAAATTAAATAACAAATTAACAAAGATAAAAAATAAAATTTTACAAATTTTTTTTAAAGCGTTAATTAATTAAATTATATTTTATGCCATTTTATTTAAATGGGTGCCATTTAATTTTCTTAATCCTTCTCCGAGTGCCTTGCAAAAGCAAATAGGAAACAAATAAAAAAAATATAAAAAATTTATAGAAAATTATATGGACTGTTTTTCTTCAGATACGTTTTATTTGAATGTTTTAAGAAAATATTTGTTTCTAGGTAATTTTTGTGGATGTAATTTTTTTTACCCCAATTAATTGTTCTTATGGATTCCTACAAACTATCACCAAGTGGGATGCTTTGTATTTCAATTGAAATTGAAACAAGAAATTAAACTAAGCAAAAAATGTTCTTAAATACTAAATTTGGAGGAAATATATTTTTCAATTAAAAGAAAATTTGGTATTTTATAATGCGCTTACCCAGCAATAAAAATCTGACAACGATTTCATGGCATAACGAGACTTAAATTGATGCAATACGAAGTTGTGGATCTGAAAATGTAAACGGACTAACTTTAAAGACATTCAAGCTCTGTTTCTGAATTCGAAGCTTATAACTCATTCCCACAGAATTTTAAAGATCTTTAAGGTCCTATGCCATATGAGAGAGATGCCTCTGTACCCAAAATAGATGGTCGCAGCGACACTGAACATCAGTGGCAGAACAAAGTCGATCGTCCAAATTAATCGGTAACACCAGAAATATTACATTAACGATGAGAAAAATGGCAAATCGGAAAAAAGGTTTATAAAGAAGCTGCATCAGGTAATGGGACAGATAGATTTGCATCATTCTTTGCATTAAAGTGGGCCGTACTTTGGATATCCTGCAACTCGAACACATATTATCAACATTTCGTTAAAATCCGATTCTGAACCTTTAGCAGCTTTATCGAAATATGGACCAAACTCGCCACACTTCGCTGTTCCAAAAATTTCAGCAAAATCTAGTAATGAAAGATTGTAAATGGGTACAAGACCATAAATCGGCAGATCGATATATGTACCAGCTATGTGTAGGGGTTTAACATAGCTTACTCTGCCTAATTTTAGCAGGAATATATACGTCATTTATTTATACGGCGGCTATACCCAAAAGTGTTCCGATCTAAACCATACTCGACACGAATGTCGAAGGGCTAGACACAGCTCACTATGTTATATTTTGGTGAAATCGGGTTTTTATTCACTTGAGACCTTTAATCGAGAGATCGGTCTATGTGGGGGCTATATTAGATATAGACCGTATTTAAGCGATATAGAGCACGAATATCGACGATCATAACACAAGCCATTGTGCCAAATTAGAGCAAAATCGGGTAATAAACGCAATTTTAAGTGCCCAAGACCCTAATCAGGAAATCGGTCTATATGGGGGTTGTATTGAGACGTAGAGCAATTTGGACCATATTCAGCACGGATGTCGGAGATATAAACACAAGCCATTGTGTTTATATCTCCGACATAAGGCACAAGTGTGCCTTATGAGCCTAAAACCCTTAATAGGGAGATAGGTCTTAACTTAACCTGCCTTTGGCAAAAAAAAAAAATCTGTGCAAAGTTCTAACTCAATATCTGCAATCATTTGATCATTTTTAACAATATGCGGACCGACACATTGATCCAATCCTTAGACCAGTAGCGGGTGAACCGAGTCCTTAGAGACTGGATAAACCATATGCTAAGGAACAGGTGGATAAATTGTGGGTCTCATGATATAAATATAAGGGAGAAAGTGGCACAAGGCACGTTACAGGGGGCATTTTTTCGCCATTCCTATGGCTTAACATGACTAAGGTGGGCTAATTTGACGCACCACGTTTCCTCAGTAGAACGATTTCGATATTTGTAAAGGCGTGGTCTTGGACGGGAAACTTAATTGGAAGTGTCATATTCAGGAGTGTACAGAGAATGCTCACAGTTTTTAGTCACTATGTAGACCGTACGTATGGTCGAAATGGGGCTTAAATTCGAGGATAGTCCACCGGCTCTATTGGAGCACGGTTAGACCAATACTTACTTACGCCTCATAAGTTTGGTGGACTCCTATAAAGAAAAAGTGCAATATAAGGACCATGCAACAAGTTCAGAGAACATGTTGTCTTAGCATAGGCAGAGCGATGAGAACCACGCCTGCTAGGGCACTGGAAACTATTCTAGATATCCTACTTATTGACATACAGATTAAGTGCGTGACAGTCACAGCGGCTATGAGACTTAAGGCAATGGGTGAATGGATAGAGGATAGAAACAAGTCATATCATCGTTGTATAATCGAGGCTACGATAGCAAACCCTGAAGGATTAGAAGAGGTTTCCGATCGGATACCTGCGATGACACTTAAGTTCGAGTGCGAAACACTGCTGCCAGCGGCACAGTCTTGAATTGACGGAACTCTGGTATTGCCATCTGGGAGATCATGCTAAACAGATGGATCAAATCTAAAGGACAGGGTGGGCCTGGGGTCTACATTGAGAACCCAGAGACTGAAAACTGTTTTCGACTGCCTTACCATAATACGATACTGCAGGCAAATATCCGGGCGATCACGGAATGTGGTGTTACACGAGGACATCGAGTGTGAACATCTTTATGGACAGTAATCTAGCCATCAGGACAATAACAACTAGGACGGTAAGGTCACGAACAGTCTTTGAGTGTAAAAAGGATATTGACGCCTTCTCTGAGGATGGGACAATCCGCATTGTTTGCCAGAGTACTGCTGTCAATAGACTTGGTTAAGCCGAAGCATTTCGGATCGCCGCAGGCCAAGTTAAGTGCGTGGTCGACGAACTCGCATTTATCACTGTGGAAAAGCGAAACGGTCGGAAGGACAGCTCAAAATCGTATAGGGACAGCCGGATCGTGGGAAGATGACGCTATTACAGAAAATAAGTAAGAAGAAGATCAATAAAGCTTGCGGTATCATAACAACACACATTATGCCAAATCGTGTGGCAAGTGCCGGCATGTGAGAAAGATTATGAGACGTTGGAGTATTTCCCATTTCATTGTCCGACTTTCGCGGCTAACAGACACCGGCTTATAGGTGGCGACACAATACCAGACATAAACCAACTTAGGGGCGTGGTATGGAAAACAATAAAGGATTTTGTAAGTAGCACGGAATTCCTTACTTTGGTAGTTCAAACTTCTTTGGTATTTTTAGTATTTAGAACTCACAACAAGCCGATTGCTGGCTTAAGTTGAGCCCTCTTTTCAACCTATCCTAACCTAAAGACTTTAGCGTGATTTCAACAGACGGACGGACAAAGGGACAGACAGACAGATGGGCGGACATAGCTGGATCTTCTTAGGTTCTACGAGAAATCATAGCGGTCGAACGAATTAATGTATCCGCTTGAAATTTTGCACAGTTACTTCTTATTAATGTAGGTCGTTGGGGTGCAAATAGGCCTTATCGGTTCAGATTTGGATAAACCTCCCATATAAGCCGATTTCACAATTTTGAATTTTGAGCCCATGGTAGACGCAATTGTTATCCGATTAGGGTCAAATTTTGCACATAGTGTTTTGATATGACTTCCAATAACTGTGCTAACAACGGTTTAAATGGGTCAATAACCTGATATAGCTCCCATATAAATCGATCTCCCGATTTTGCATCTTGAGCCCTGGAAGACGCAATTGCTATGCGATTTGGCTAAAATTTTGCTCGGAGTGTTTTGTATGTCGCCCAACAACCGTCCCAAATACAGTTCATATCGGTCAATAACCTGATATAACCCCGCATAAACCGATCTCCCGATTTTGCATCTTGACCCCCTGAAAGCCACAATTGTTATCCGATTTGTTTTTACATGACTAACAATAACTGTACCTAAATCGGTTCATAACTTCATATAGCTCCCATATAAACAAATTTCCTGAATAGTCTTCCACGGTCCCTAGATGTTTCAATTTGTGCCTGATTTGTTCAGAAATTTTGTACCGAAAACACACAGATGTCTTCAAAAAAGTTTGATTGTGGAAATTTTTAACAGAATCCGTGGTGGTGGGTTTCAAAGATTCGGCCCGGGCGAACTTTGCACATTTTTACTTGTTGAAATTTGTGTCCACTCTTTGCAGCATATCAATCAGTATGTTGGCAATAGCGTCGCGAATGTGCTATAGATTAACGTTTTGCTTGTTGACGCAGCCAGAAATGTGAAGGAAAAAGCTACCGGGTCTTCAAGCAGGTTGTTAATCAACATTTCACATGCATTTGAAGGGCAACAAAATTGCGTTCAGTTAATTCTTGCACAACGCTCAGTTCATTATTCGTCGAACAGTGGTGTCGGAAATTCCTATGGCAGCTTCGTGTTCGCGAGCCAAACGCCGGGAAGAACGCACAACGGACTGCACTCTCTCTGATGGTCCGTTGAAGTTCTGATGGTCCGTTGAAGTTCATTTCGGCGTTAAGCGACACTTCCACACCCCCAAAATGAGTTAACGCACGACAGAATCGAGTTACGGCCAGGAACGAATCTGTGAGGAGGAATTTCAAAGCGGGCCCGGAAGGCACGTTGCGTAGCAACAAGTGAGCGACCGCTAGAAAACAAACTCGCGATGGCTAAAGCCCGCTGCTTTCTAGACAAGAGCATGATGGCAACTGACTGGAGAGAGAAACAAACCTCTCAGCCTTCACCCCGACCAACTCACCGCTCGGGATTTTTTATACCCACCACCATAGGAGGGGGTATACTAACCTAGTCATTCTTTTTGTAACAACTCGAAATATTGATCTAGATCCCCATAAAGTATATATAATCCCGATCATCTCTACATTCTGAATCGATCTAGCCATGACCGTCCATCCGTCCGTCCGTCTGTCGAAATCAAGATAACGGTCGAACGTGTAAAGCTAGCCGCTTGAAATTTGGCACAGATACTTAATATTGATGTAGGTTGTTGGGGATTGCAAATGGGCCATATCGGTCTAGATTTGGATATAGCTCGCATATAAACCAATCTCCCGATTTGACTTCTTAAGTCCCTGGAAGCCCAAATTTTATTCGATTTAGCTGAAATCTGACACATAGTATTTTGTTATGACTTCCAATTACTGTGCTAAGTACGGTCCAAATCGGTCTATAACCTGATATAGCTCCCATATAAACCGATCTCTCGCTTTGAGCCCCTGGAAGCCACAATTTTCATCCGATTTCGATGAAATTTTGCACATTGTGTTTTGTTGTGACTTTCAATCGTATTATTTAGATCAGATGATTAAGACAGAAACAAGTTGGGCTCACCTAAAAATTCGGAGACGCCCGTCAGGGACTTGAAGCTGGACATTCAAAGCAACAGTGAAATCGATTGGCGTTTACTTCACACTCTAAGCCGTTCTATTCATTGCAAAAGACTGATAGAGTGACAATCAGTCGAACTTGGCTAATTTTCGTAATTGCTTCGATACAAATTATACCTATCAATGTGCTTGAAGCCTTCACACCTCAAGTACCCATGAGCCTCTATGAAGGTCGAAACCCCTCTGTTGATCCATAAACTGATATAGCTGCAAATTTTAATTTTTAAGCCTCTAGGAGCTCAATTTTAATATTATTTAGGCAACATTTTGGCTGTGGGGAGGCCACCGTAGCGCAGAGGTTAGCATGTCTGCCTATGACGCTTACCTCTTCGTTTCGAATCCTGACGAGAACCGCATAAAAATATTTCATAGATGGTTATCCTCTCCTAGTGCTGGCGACATTTGTGAGGAACTATGCCATTTAAAAATATGGTATGGCTGCCATGTCAAAACTTCTCCCCAAAGTCTCCTTATCATTGAGCTTTAATTTGAATCGGACAGCACTCATTGATATGTGAGAAGCTTGACCCTGTTCTTTAATGGAATGTTCATGTTTTATTATGGCTTCTAGCATTAGTGCCAATTATGATCCAAACTTCTTGTAGGCAAATCACCAATACCAAACGTGCTTATTTCGATACCATGCGGTATTGATGGGGAAGCAACCCCGTATAGGAGGCCACCGCAGCGCAGAGGTTAGCATGTCCGCCTATGACGCTAAACGCCTGGGTTTGAATCCTTGCGAGACCATCAGAAACAAATTTTCAGAGGTGGTTTTCCCCTCTTAATGCTGGCAACATTTGTGAGCCATGAGCCATGCCATATAAAACTTCTCTCCACAGAGATATCGCACTGCGGCAAGCCGTTCGGGCTCGGCTATAAAAAGGAGGTCCTCTATCATTGAGCTTAAACTTGAATCGGACTGCAGTCATTGATGTGTGAGAAGTTTGCCCATGTTCCTTAGTGGAATGTTCATGGGCAAAATTTGCATTTTACCCCGTCTGGTATCTACCTGGTATGGATACAATAAAAGACGATAAGTACAGTTTGGTATCACACTTATTGCCCAATAGGCATTGCTTTTAATAACAAATTGTTATTGGTTTCAGTACCAAGCCAAGATTGTTTTAATACCAATCTAAACGAATGCCAATTTAATTTCTTTCGTTTCGGTATGCTAAGTAATCAAAAAAAAAATATTTTTGTACCATCCACCATATGATACTAATTTAGTCATTGGAAATATTGATCTGAGACCCAACCAAATATATATATATTCTTGATCTTTTTGACATTCTTAGTCGATTAAGCTATGTCCGTCCGTCCGTCCGTCTGTCTGTCGAAAGCACGTGAACCTTGAAGAAGTAAAGCTAGATGCTTGAAATTTTACATATTGTATATACTTCTTAGTAGTGCAGGACGGGTGGGATTGTAAGTGGGCCAAATCGGTCCATGTTTTGGTATACTTGACATTTAATTCGCTATAGGATCTTGATTTCATGAGCGCAATTCTTATCCGATTTGGCTGAAATGTTGCATGAAGTGTGTTGGTTTAACATCAACAACTCTTTTAAGTTTGGTCCAAATCGGTTCATAACCTGATATAGCTCCCATAAAAACCGATATCAGATCTTGACTTCTTGATCCACTAGAGGGCGCAATTAGTATCCGATTTGCCTAAAATTTTGCATGAAGTGTTTTAGTTTGGCCATCAACAACTGTGCCGATTTGGTTGAAATTTTGCACAACGACTTCATGTATGACCTTTAACATACGTTGTAGCCTGTGTCCATAACCTGACCTGAATCGATCCATAACCTGATATATCTCCCATATGAACAGATCTCTCAATTTATTTATGAGCCACTACAGGACGCAATTCATATCCAATTTGGCTGAAATTTTTCACAATGAATTTCAATATGACCTCCAACAGCCAAACCAGGAATGGCCGCAATCGGTTCATAATTTGGTATAGCTGAAAAAGCATGGCAATTCTTATCCATTATCCTTTGTTTGTCTATAAAGAGATATCGGCCAGAGAACTTGACAACTTGAATTTCATCTGTTTCACATATTTTTGTATTAACATTTGCATTTCACTTAATAATGAAATTTTTATATTTTTCATTTCATATTAATAACATATATCCTTTATTTTATTTAAATGTTTTTATTTGTTTAATATTCTTAAAAATTATGGTTATATTAATATTTTTCAACATTGACTAAAATGCCTACCGCATAGATTATATTTTTGAGGGGCCGTCCATCCCCGAGAACGAACAGAAGAAGACAAATTTACAATCATAGCAATATGGGACTCAAATGAAAGGTCTTTGGAAGTAAATCACGAATCTGATATCAATGTTCGTGAAAAGTGTTTATGGGGCCACCCCATCCCCATAACACCACCCAAATAGGAAGTATTCGCTGACCATTGCAATATGAGGCTCAAATAAGAGGTATTTTAGAGTAGAACACGAATCTGATATATATTTTCAAAGCCAAGTCATTGAACGGCCGCCCCATCCCCCAAACCGGTCATGTTTGCCGACTATGGATAAATGGGGTTCAAATATATGAGAATATAGCACGTTTCTGATATATTTTCAGGGCTTAGTGATTGGAGGACCACCCCACTCCCCAAAACACTCCTAAATTGGGCATATTTACCGACGAAGTCAATATGGGGCTTAAATGAAAGGAATTGGCGGTAGAGCAAGAATTGATACCCACTTTCGGGACCAATTTTCTGGGGGTATACCCCTTTCCCAAATACCCCACAAACAGCTATTTTTTACTGACCATCGCAATATAGGGGCTTAAATAAAGGCATTTGGGAGTAGAATATGAATTTGATATCCAAATGTAAAACCATGGATTTAAGGCATCACCCCTTCCCCAAAACACCCCCCAAAGGGTAAACATTTTTCGACCACGCCAATATGTGGCTTAAATGAAAGATATTTGAGATTATAAAACGAATTTAATAACCAATTTTGGGACCATGTGTTTGGTGGACTCCTCATCCGGTAAATGGTATTTGAGAGAAGAGCACGATGCTGATATTTTTTCAGGGCCAAGTGTCTGAGGGACCAACTCATCCCCGAAAACACCTCTAAATCAGACATCATGAGAATATTAGGCTGAAATAAAGTATTTTAGGAATGGAGTACACCTTACATTCAAACTTAAATTCGTGGACCAATAAAGATCATATGGGATTCAGATAAAGGCACTTATATTGTTAAACTGTTTGTCAAGCGATATACTATTTTCGTAGCATGGTATTTTACTAAAAGATTTTTAATTGTCGAAAATAAATGTTCCAAGGAAAATTTTCCATATAAAATAAAAGAAGGCGCAGCGGAGCGGGACCGGTCCAGCTAGTTTTTTATACAACTTTAATTTTTTTGTTTTTATTTTTCTATATATGTTTTATTTTAAAAACATTTTAATTTTTATTAATTTGTTTAATTTTCTGCTAACATTTCTTTTTGGTTATGTTGTATATTAAAATCAAAATCTTAATATTTTATTAAAATTATGAGTGCAATCCTAAAAAGCTTATTCTGTGCTATGTTTGCTGGGTGTATTGCATTGCGATATGTATGTGTATATACGTGTATGTATATATTATTCTCTAATTTCCTGGTCTATCTTCTCTTTAACGTTACTCTTTGCTGTCATTTGCATGACAATGCCTAAAAGGCCAAATGCCATGTGGAGAGTATCACAACTAAGCGGAAAGATAGTTAGGCCAAAGGCAAGAATATACGCACGAGTTGTATTAGCAAAAAACACACACACAAACACATACATTCTGGTATATTCCATGTTTTTGCTAAGACTTTTGTGTGGGAGGCATGCACACACACACCCACCCACTCATCACACAAGAGACACACCGTGAATGAAGGGGGCACCCAAGCAAACGCCATTTTAATGAGAGTCCAATGACAGAGAGAGAAAGAGAGCATAACAAATGCATTATGACTTTTTCTCTTTAATTAAAAGCGCTCTGGCTCTCCATCTTAGTGCTTGACGTATGTATGATGGTTAGTTGTGCTTCTTCTTAACGTTTTCATTTCTCATTGCTGCTGGTAATGGGGTGTTTGTCAAAACGAAAAGAAAATTTCTTTAACAACAGCAGTATACAACGAATTGCCATAAAAGTTTAGTGGAAAGAAAAATTAAATAAAATTCGAACGAAATTCATAGTTATAAACAAAAAAAAAACTGCTGTTTTTTTTTAATTAATACTTTTAAAATCCATTGAAAACTCTATAAAAATTACTGTGATTCTTTTAACGTCCTTAAGACTGTGTGTGTGAGTGTGTATTTTCATTGCACACGCAAGAAATGTCTGCCCAGTGAACAATGAAAAAATCATGAATAATCGAAACAACACCTTCAAAGTTGGCCAAATTGTACAAATACCAGGAAAACAACTTGAGGGCCGCATTGCCTATATAGGAGTGACAAATTTTGCTCCTGGCCGATGGATAGGTGTTGTGCTAAACGAGGAACGTGGCAAGAATAATGGTCAAGTCAAGGGTACCACCTATTTCAAGTGTCCCAAAAACTATGGCATATTTGTGCGTCCCACACAATTGATAATGAAGAAAACCAATGTCACTGAGGAAATGCCAAGAATGATGATGGAGCAGCAGCAGCAGACAAAGTCAAAGCCGCAGGCAACGACACAGGCACAACAGTTGCCAACGCCGCCGCCACAACAGCAGCAGCAACTAAAGGCACAGCCAGCAAAGGTGGGCCTGGGAGGGGGTGGCACCATCAGTCAAGTGGTGGTATTGCAGCGTGAACTAACCGCCACCACAATAATACCCCCCGCAAAAGCTACAGTGTCAGCGTCTTGCGGCTCAACGGCCATTACTCAACTACCGCCGAAATCATTGACTTCGTCATCGATGACGTTGCCACCTCGCACGGATGACAAAAACTCTCTGGTGGTGAAAAAGGTGGCCAAAATGCCCACTTCCACGAATCTCTTGAAGACCACCAAAATCAATCAACCCAAAGAGGTAACCCCCTTGCAGCCCAGCACCAGTCAAGTGTCTTTACATAATATAGCAGGACCTTTGAGGAATCTGCGACCGCCTCTTGCTTTGGCGCCCAAACGCAGCAAGACCTCGATGAGCCCCTCGGAATCATTTTGTTGTGCCAAACGTTCCTCATTCGTCGAGACCGGATTTTTAGAGATTTTACGGCCCCAATTTACCCCCGGCCAACCCATTAGGTCACCCACTTTCAGCAGCATGGCTTTGAACTCCAGCAGCTCGCATAACTTACAAGACCTCAAACAGCAACAGAAGCAGTTGGAGTCACGCCTCAAAGAGCTCGAAGAAGAAATTGAGCAGTTAAAATCTCAAAAATCTGATGACAAACGTAAATTACAAGGCATGGAACGGCTGAGACTACAAAATGAGCAGCTACTCGAATTCAAAGTAAGAATCATGGATCAGCAATCTAACTTGCAGCGTGAGCTGACACGCCTACGACAAGAGTTGAGGGAGGCCCAAGAAAGCCAATCGAAATACCAGAGAGACCTGGATGAGGCTGCAGAGAACATTGAATTGCTTACTTTGGATAAGGAAATGGCCGAGGAGAGGGCTGAAACCCTACAGCTGGAGTTGGAGTTGGCCCAAGAGCAGTGTGAGGAATTGACCTTGGATGTGGAAATTTTAAAGGCTGAGAATGAAAGATATCTGTGTGGTTCGGATAACAGCATAGCCCCTATGGCTAAAGACGATAATCTCTCCTCGCATGGCGAAATCAAGAAGCTAGAGCAATACAATCAGCGCTTAAGGGAAACTGTCATCAAGCTGAGGGATGTGCTCACCGAGGAGAAACAACAATCCATGAAAGCCTTCAAGGAATTGGAAACCAAAAACTCGGAAATTCTTGAACTGAAAAAGACCAAAGAACTTTTGACCCAGCGCTGTGATGTCATGGAGACGCATATCATAGATTTGCGTGAGCAGGTGGATGCTGCTTTGGGAGCCGAAACCATGGTGGCCACTTTGGCTGACGCCAAGCTGGAGCTAGAGGATCGCGTGCGACTTCTGGAGGAAGAGGTCAGCGAATTGGAGGCCTTGGAAGAGATACATGAACAGCTAATTGAGAGTAATCAAGAGCTGGAAAGAGATTTGAGAGAGGAAATTGAATTGCTCAACACCAATATACGCACCCTGCAGCAGGAGAAGGATTCTGCCCTGGAGACTGTCTACGAACGTGATTGCACCATTATGAAATTCCGCAATCTGGTAAAGACTCTGAATGAACGTGACCAGATCAAAGAACAAATGGCCTTGACCACGGTAGCTTCTACCACAGCTACTGCTTCCACTTCGGAGGAGCTAAATAGCATTAGTTCCAATCAAGAGTTTATGCCAGGGGTGGACTTTCAACAGATCTTCGCATCCACAAAGGCCTATGGGCGAGCTCTGGAGTTACAATTGGCTACCGTAGAATTGAAAATGGTACAGCTGCAAAATGAATATCTTAAGGCTTTCCTGCCTGAGGAACTAATGCTCAGAGGAGGAGCCTATGATGTCATACTCATTTTAGTCGTCCTGCAAAGATGTATGGAGAAGATAGACATCATATGCTCAGGTATACACGAGAAATTCCCTGCCTCCTGCGAATTTGGCCGCGATGCCATATTTGAAGGCTATTCAGTGCATCGCTTTGCCTTCCGCACACGATGTCTGTATCTATTAAGGTCTCTGAAAATGATATTACAGCAGCTGGACTTTGGCCTTAATCATTGTGACTATGAGATATGCACCCATGCTGCAATCTACCGTGGGGAAATGGAGGCTCAAGAAAAACAATTGGATGATTTATTGCGTTTGCTCAAAAAGGGTTTGCTGGATGAGAATACACCAGTGGACTCTTTGGAAAGGGCTTCCAGCTTTTACAATTCCTTGCTAAACAACCTATTTGCTTCGCAAAACTTGGCTGAACTTTTCGATGAACAAAAACTCTATGCTAGCTTGATTGAGGTATATGATGTGGCCTTGGATTGTGTCAATACCCATGCGGGCCTTTTATACACCATCATACAGTTGGGGGATGAGCAGACAGACTCCTTCTGCAGCATGCAATTCCTTATGGAGCATGTGCGGGCCTTCAAGGTGCAGCTGAAACAACTGCAGCGTAAGATACCCAGCAAAACCATTAGCTTTAGCTCCCTACAATGGCCTCAATTACAAAGGCTTCACGAACGCAATGACTATCTGGGCCGCCTCATTGATCTGCTAAGCTCCACGGCACGCGAGGCTACCAAGGATATAGCCAATACCCCTAAAAATGAGACCAGCGCTGGAGGCAATGACATAGCCACAGCCATAGATCATGAGCGTCTGTGGCGCATCATACACTTCAATTGCAATAAAATGGCCCCGGAGGGCTATCAAAAGTCCCCAGTGGACTTTTTCCAAAATGCCATAGCCATACTGCAGGAACAATTGGATGAATTCCAGCAATTCATCAAAGAGTCTGAGAAAGCTCTATCCATTAACCTCAACACCACCTATGTGCGCTCGGAGGATCTAACCATCCTACAGCAGGCCAATGAGGTTAAAAAGCATTACGAGGAAATCAAGCTTTTGCACCATCACCTGGGCGAAAAGGACAAGGAGATCAAATCCCTTAAATACATGGCCAAAATGAAGCAGAATGACTATTCCGAGTTGCAGATACGCAAGGATATGGCCGAAAAGCATTTGCACAAACAACAACAAGACTATACAGAGCTAATGCATCAAATATCTGAGAAAATGGAGGACTTGCTAGAGGATTTGCAAAATCAACAAATCAAACTTTTGAATACCCTGGATAATAACTCGCACAAACTGGAACGTCTGGAAAGGGTACAGGATGCACTCAAACAATGTGTGAACAATAGTTCACAAACGCACACCAGCTGTTCACATGATTCCTTGAGAGAAATTGAAAATCTCTCCTTATGCCTAAGGCAACAGCGAGAGCAGAATATAGCTTTGCAATCAAAATTCCTTCGCGAAGAACTTAAGAAGCTGGCGCCTTTGCATGTGCCCAAACACACCAGCGATCAGCGTTTGGAGGAAGAAATCAAAACACTCAGCGGTGATTTGACTAAATTGAAAAAGGCATGGATTTTAGGTTACATCACTCTCAACACAAACACAACAACACCAGGTGACGTGAATAGTGGAAAAGTATCGCCTTCAAGACGTTTGCATAGTGAAACTTCGCATCTGACGCAACACATCTTGGATACCTACTATCGAACACATCCTCATCGTCAAATTGCCACAGATTTTGGACAATTTGCCAGCAAAGAAATGCAAGAGATATTCAAATAGATGTTAAAGATGATCCGAGGAGGAGAAGAGAGCGTGTAAGCTAGTAAAAAGGTATAAGGTCCACTTTTAAGTTAGACAAACACATGAAATCATAGACATCCATAGCATTAATCTTTACATACTTAAGCTAACCAATGATAATGTTTCAAGTCTTAGGACAAAAACCAACCGTAATAACAACAAAAGTTTGTCAGTATTTTAAATTGAAATCGTAGATAATTTAAAAGGATTTTATGTAACGACTTTGTAGTAAAACTTACACAAAATTAGTAAATAACCAAATGATTAGTGGAAACGTAACATAACGTACCGTAACGTAAAATTACGATACGTATAAAGAGAGGCAAACAAAGCAAATTAAATATATCTAAACACATACTTATAACAAAAAAAGTATAGAATAGCCAATGAAATTTTTTCAGTGCTTTTCAAAAAATAAACCGAGCGAACTCTAATTATCAGATACCAGATCCGGTTTTGATTCCAACCAGAGGCTCTGATCTGCCACTAACAATGATTTGAAAATATAACTTAGAAAGAATTAGTAATTTTGATTAGTGCATTAGTTGATAACGTAATGCAACGCAACGCAAAAAGACAAACAAAGAGAAAAAACAAAAAAAGCTAGTGTGTCAAACTTGATTAGTCTAAAGTTTACATCATAGACACTTTAGACACACATAGACACAAGGCTAATTTGATATAAGTACAACCTACCAATGTATGACCCTTGAAGCCACCATAATTGACGAAACGCCTCATCTAGAGGTTGGTGTGTTGTGATCTCTGGTTTTTCTTTTCCATTGCAAAAAATCTTCGATCATTACGTTAGGTTAGGTTAGGTTGAAAAGAGGATGCGGATATTAATCCGCCCATAACATACACAAAAGCCAGTAATCGGCTTGTTGTGCGCAATATATACTAAAAAGTAATCTTGAAAAAGAAAATCTATGTTAGGGATTCCGCGCTACTTACTCTTTAATTATTTTCATACCACGCCCCTAAGTTGGTTCATGTTTAGTATTGTCTCCCCACCTAAATACCGGTGTCTTTTAGCCGCGAAAATCGGGCAATGATACAGGAAATGCTCCAACGTCTCATCATCTCCACATGTTATCACTTTCCGCACCGATTTTGCACAAGTGAGCTCGTAGAAATAGTATTCTAAATATTAGGCCCGAAATATTCTATTAGGCCCGGGTGACTTAATGCTTTGAAGCCCCTCAAGGCTTCCTTGATCATAAATTATGATAAATCTTCGATCAACCTCATTATTCCTAGATTCCGGTGTCTCCGTGAGTCCCGTCGTATCCCGTGCAAAATGCGTTTTCATCATACTCAACATGTCTCCGTTGTCTCTGCTTTCACTACCATGTCGTCAACTAACGTTTCAGTTTGGACAAGGGTTTTTGAGAGAAACTTTTTCAACTTGGCGGCTTCATTTTAGCTATCGACCAGTTCGCAGTAAAGCCTTCAGGAGGCACGTTTTGCCGCTCAGGTAATCTTATTGTATTCCTTGAGCCGTGTGTAAGACACATCCCAAATAACATCCGGACCTCTTTTCCAATGTTGCGAATCTCCCTGCTCATCCAGGGTGTTTGCGTCCGAGAATTCTCTCCACTTATTAATGTTGATTCTACTCCACGAAATGTTTTCAGAGTTCGCATCACACCCTATTAGTGCCTAATTTTCTGTCTGTTTTAACTTTCTCACTAGCAGTTGGAGCTTCGACGCCAGTGGCGGTATTGGAGAGCCGAAAGGCTGGTATGCTCCACCGTCTCCCTGTCTCATCACTGTTGCATCTGACACTGACAATGCTGGGGAAAATGTATAATTTAAATGTGTATGACAAATAACGCAGGTCTACGCTCGAGTACCAGTGTTAGCATAGAATAATTGGTAGTTAATATGATCTAGTCCAGAACAACGGTGTCGTTTTGGGTTTTTCCTACCAAATTTGGTAGGATTTACTTTCAAATTTAAGGATTGGTCGGATGGACGGCCCATTTCGATTTTGGTAGATTTTTAGAGAGACTATATTTTTATACTCACCACCATAGGATAAGGGGTATGCATTTATATAGTCATTCAATTTGAAACAAAGACTTGTGTGATGATTTCCAACATCCATGCCAAATATGATCCGAATCGGTCCATAAACATATATAGCCTCCATATAAAGATCCCCTGATTTGAATTCTTGAGCCCATATAGTCCTCAATTTTCTACCGATTTAACTGAAATTGGGAATAAAGACTTGTGTTATGACTTCCAACCCAAATATGATCCTAATTGGTCTATAAACAGATATAGCCCCCATATAAACCGATCCCCTGATTTGAACTCTTGGACCCTTAGAAGCTTCAATTTTCATCCGATTTCGCTGAAATTTGGAACAAAGACTTGAATTACGGCTTCCAACATCCATGTAAAGTATAATCCAAATCGGTCTATAAACAGATATAGCCCCTATATAAACCGATCCCCTGATTTGAACTCTTGGACCCTTAGAAGCCTCAATTTTTATCCGATTTGGCTGAAATTTGGAATAAAGACTTGAGTTATGACTTCCAACATCCATTCCAAGCATGGTTCGAATCGGTTTATTAACAGATATAGCCCCTGTCAAACTGTCAAACATCTTCAGTTTGGTCTATAATTTAACCATGGATCGTCTTACAAACGAACAACGCTTGCAAATTATTGAATTTTATTATCAAAGGCGTGCTCTTTTAAGAAAGTTCGAAATAGGTGAATATTTTATTTCACTTTCGGGACCGGTCTACTGGCCCCCTAGATCGTGCGATTTAACGCCCTTACACTTTTTTTGTGGGGCTATGTTAAAGCTCATGTCTATACAGACGACCCCGCTTCAATTGACACATTGGAAGACATGATTGAAGCATTAATTAGTGAGATACCGGCCGAAATGTTGGAAAGAGTATATCAAAATTGGACTAAGCGGATGGAGCATTTGAGCCGCAGTCACGGTCAACATTTGCATGAAATAATCTTCAAACATTAAATTATATGGACTGTACTATCGATTCAAATAAAGATTTCATGCATTGTTCTGAATTTTATGGGGTTTTTTTGAAAAACTTTCCTATAGCTTTTAAAAAATCCCCCTTTATAATCCGAATTGACATCATGAGTCCCTGTAAACCGCAACTGTTATCCGATTTCGCCAAAAATTTTGTACGTAATGTTCTGTTAGAATTTCCAACAACTGTGCCAAGTAATGTCTACATTCTGATATAGCTCTCATATAAACCGATCTCTCGATTATTCTTGTTCGGTTCTTAGAAGCTATAATTTTTTGTCTATTTTGGCAGAAATTTTGTACGTAGCGCAAAGTTATGCCCTTCAACCAAATTTGTTTAGAGTAAATTTTTAGAAGAATCCATGGTGGTGGGTTCCCAAGATTCGGAACGTTTACTTAAATATATAGTAAACGTTACAAGAAAAAGTTGGGAGGGAATTTGGTAGGCTTTGTGAACATTTTTGGTTGGAAAAATGTTTCTTTAGTGGCCAGAAACTTTGTTGCAGGTTTTCCATGGCTCCTGAGTTAAGGCAATATGAATGGCTGATTTTCTCCATCAGAGCGTGTGTAGCCATCTAGCTCCGGTGAAGGCTTATCATTGGTCCTCCAGGAAATGGGCATCTTGGGAGTGGGTGATGGTCTATTCGTCGGCTCCGTTCTTTTGGGCTGCATTGAGTTTCCTGTCACCGCACTGCACTGCCTGATGTTCCAATATTAGTAGGTGCATTGCCTATCCTAGTCTTAAGTGGGGGAGTGGTTGATGGGAATATTGCGGGAATGTAGTCATTTAATAATTGAGTACTGAAAAACCAAATTTTTCTTCCGTTTTCATCAAAATATCGATTTTTTTATTTAATTGTAAGTCCTAGTTGCGATAATTCTAAATTAACACAAGTTTTGGTCTCTATCTTACATTTAAAGTCCTGCGTTACGTTACGTCTCCACTAATCACCCATTAAAAAACTTATTAATCTATAGCAGAACAACTACATTAAAAATAATATAAAAAAATAATACGCCTTGTTTTTTAAATGTAACATTTTGTGATTCCTCTAACAAAAAACAAAACACAAACACACACTCAAAGAACTCTAGTTTTTGTAACAAGTTTCCTAAATAAAGGAAACAGAAAAAATCTAATTTTAATTGAATTTTAAACTGAATGTAAAAAAGAAATGTAAAATTTTAGTTTCTACAGAAAATTTAATCTAATTTTTTTTTTTAAATATTTTTTATTTTTTATCTTTTTTAATATATGTTTTGCTTTTTTTAATGTTTAGTTAAACTCTTTTATTTGTTTCCTATTTTTGATATTTTTTATGAGGTTTGCTTTCATATATTTTTTAAATTATTTAATTATTTAAATTTAAAAAAAAAAAATTTTTTCTTATTTAATTTTGTTTTTTTATTATTTTTATTATTTTATTTCTTTATTCATTTCTTTATTCATTTTCATCATAAAAAAAATAGATTTTATTTTTCTGTAAATTTCTAAAGCTTTCTTTAGTTTTTGAATTCAGTTTAAAATTTGATTAAATACTATTTCTCAATCCCAAACCAAAGAAAACAAAAATGACAACACAACATCATCTTCCATTGCTTTAAGTAAAGCCAATTTCAGTTCTTCGTTCTTTCTATTGAATGATACTTATAAAACAAAACAAAAAAAAGAAGAACAACTTAAAAATACCAACAACAAGCTAAAGCAAGATTATTGTAATTTAAGTTTAGTTAAATTTTTATTATAAACTAATGAAATTAGCAAGTATTAAACATATAAACCAGCAAAACACAACAAATATTGTATTATTATTATTACCATTGGTAACAAAAAATTAAATTTGTTTAAATCTTTGTTGCACTCAAAAATTAAAAATTAATAAAAACTTACAAAAACAAAAATTAATATAATAAACGCCATTTTACTAAATGTTTTAATATAACAAAATATTGGTAAAGTACAGATTGCAGTTGGTAGAAGTATAAAACCACAAGAACTCTAACTACCCTTCTCTTAGTTTGGCTGAGTTGGTGGTGGTGTGTGTGATGGTGCGGCTGCTGCTAATGGTGGGTGATCTTTTGTTCTGGTTTACTTTTGAACTGACCATTCATAATGCCTTTCGTGGTTTATTATGAACTCACCCTTATACTCTACTATATCGACCACTTAAGGTCCAAAATTTATATCATTGGGAAGGGAGGAATTTGGTGGATGACGACTTATTGCTATGTGCCATGCATTCAGTGGTCAGTTTGAAAACTGCATTTCAATTTGAATCAAATGTTACCTATTGTAATTTTTATAATTTGATTGATGTCGGACATTGCATTTTGTCTGAAGTCGAAATGACCAATGATAGCCAAGGAAGAGAATTTCAGAGAATGTAAGAAATGTAATTAAAAAATAATTAAATTCAAATAGATTAGAAAACCAAATTTAAAATAAAATGTATTTATAAATAAAATAAAACAAGTAAAAGCGTGCTAAGTTCGGCCGGGCCGAATCTTATATACCCTCCACCATGGATCGCATTTGTCGAGTTCTTTTCCCGGCATCTCTTCTTAGGCAAAAAAGGATATAATAAAAGATTTGCTCTGCTATTGGAGCGATATCAAGATATGGTCCGGTTCGGACCACAATTAAATTATATGTTGGAGACCTGTGTAAAATTTCAGCCAATTCGTATAAGAATTGCGCCCATTGGGACTCACGAAGTAAAATAGAGAGAACGATTTATATGGGATCTGTATCGGGCTATAGACCGATTCAGACCATAATAAACACGTTTGTTGATGGTCACGAGAGGATCCATCGTACAAAATTTCATGCATATGGGATAATAATTGCGACCTCTAGGGGTCAAGAAGTCAAGATCGCAGATCGGTTTATATGGCAGCTATATCAGGTTATGAACCGATTTGAACCTTATTTGACACAGTTGTTGAAAGTAAAAATAAAATACGTCATGCAAAATTTCAGCCAAATCGGATAGGAATTGCGCCCTCCAGAAGCTCAAGAAATCAAATCCCCAGATCTGTTTATATGACAGCTATATCAGGTTATGAACCGATTTGAACCATACTTGGCACAGTTGTTGGATATCATAACGAAATACTTCGTGCAAAAATTCATTCAAATCGGATAAGAATTGTGCCCTCTAGAGGGTCAAGAAGTCAAGACCCAAGATCGGTTTATATGGTAGCTATATCAGGTTATGGACCGATTTGAACCATACTTGGCACAGTTGTTGGATATCATAACAAAACACGTCGTGCGAAATTCCATTCCAATCAGATAAGAATTGCGCCCTCTAGAGGGTCAAGAAGTCAAAACCCAAGATCGGTTTATATGGTAGCTATATCAGGTTATGGACCGATTTGAACCATACTTGGCATTGTTGTTGAATATCATAGGAAAACACGTCATGCAAAATTTCATTCCAATCGGATAAGAATTGCGCACTCTAGAGGCTCAAGAAATCAAGACCCAAGATCGGTTTATATGGTAGCTATATCAGGTTATGAACCGATTTGAACCATACTTGGCACAGTTGTTGGATATCATAACGAAATACTTCGTGCAAAAATTCATTCAAATCGGATAAGAATTGGGCCCTCTAGGGGGTCAAGAAGTCAAGACCCAAGATCGGTTTATATGGCAGCTATATCAGGTTATAGACCGATTTGAACCATACTTGGCACAGTTGTTGGATATAATAACAAAACACGACGTGCAAAATTTCATTCTGATCGGATAAGAATTGCGCACGCTAGAGGCTCAAGAAGTCAAGACCCAAGATCGGTTTATATGGCAGCTATATCAGGTTATGGACCGATTTGAACCATACTTGGCACAGTTGTTGGATACCATAACAAAACACGTCGTACAAAAATTCATTCCAATCGGATAAGAATTGCGCACTCTAGAGGCTCAAGAAGTCAAGACCCAAGATCGGTTTATATGGCAGCTATATCAAAACATGGACCGATATGGCCCATTTACAATACCAACCGACCTACACTAATAAGAAGTATTTGTGCAAAATTTCAAGCGGCTAGCTTTACTCCTTCGGAAGTTAGCGTGCTTTCGACAGACAGACGGACGGACGGACGGACGGACGGACGGACGGACGGACGGACGGACGGACGGACGGACAGACGGACGGACATGGCTAGATCGACATAAAATTTCACGACGATCAAGAATATATATACTTTATGGGGTCTCAGACGAATATTTCGAGTAGTTACAAACAGAATGACGAAATTAGTATACCCCCCATCTTATGGTGGAGGGTATAAAAATTAAATAACAAAGAAGAAAATAAAATAATCTCTATATGTAAAAGAGTCGCGTGATTGACTGACTGATCAGCACTTAGCCCGAATGGCTTAAGCTTAACCGTAGCAGGTTAATAGGCATTTTCATCGTGGTCCAAAACCCACTACATTGGTTAGGTTAGGTTGAGTGGATTGCCCCCTAAAGGTGAGTTCACTCGGAGGCTGGTATGGGCCATTGTGGTAGCCTAGAAAGAAAGGGAAGAGAAAGAAGATGTTTGACCTTGGACTAGGGGATATACACGAATAAAAGAATGACAGGAGGAATGAAGAACCCGAGCGGATGGTGAAGAAACGCCCATCCCCACGCAAGAGCGGATGTACCTACGCCGCAACTTATGGCATTCCCCGTCGGAACCATCCTGTTTCTTCAACAAATCTCAGGATACATACCAGAGGTATATTCGCAAGTTCACCCAGATCACAGAAGAAACGGCGCCCCAGAAAGAGAGAGATCCTACGCCCTTGCAGACCCGGACATGAACACAGCAAGTGCTCAATAGTCTCCTCTACATCCTCATCGAGGCAACTCCTACAGAAGTCATTGTGCGGTATTCCCATGCGGCTAATGGCACAGTCTCTGGCTGTAACCCCTGTCAAGGTACTCATCGACCTCTTATCGATCGCCAGCAACTCTCTCGTCCTCCTCCGGCGGATGACCGGCCATAGCACCTTTGCAGTCCGGCAACCATTCACCGAGTCCCACCTGGTCACCGACGCTGGCCATCCCCTCTACTGTGCTCAGTAGCTCGACAAATGGCACGTAGGCAAGACCGGTGGCTGGTCCGCCCGGCGCAGGCGAACCCCTCCTGGCGCACTCGTCCGCCCTCTCATTCGCTGGAATCCCCTCATACTGTCCACACAAACTCCCTCAGCCTAAGCGCGACCCTGGCGGCGCAGTTTTTAATAAAGGCTTTAATGGACTGCATATCCAGCATCGCCGCCAGGCCTGCCTGCAGTGCGGATCTCAGTGCCCCTGTGACCCCGACGCACGCCGCCTTCTCTAACTCCCTCGCATGCGTCCTCTTCTTTACGGCATTCCACCATACCAGTGTTCCATATGTCAGTATTGGTCTCCCGATGACTGTATACATCCAATTAATCATTTTGGGATGACTGTATACATCCAATAAATCATTTTACCCTCAACTTACTACCGAACATCCTCCTGCAGTAGTAAAAAGGGCACAGTACCTTACGGCTTCTTTCCTCGGTGTTCCTCTTCCAGGACCGTTGCGAATCGAGGACTATGGCCACGTACTTCGCCTCCTTCGAGTGCTGCAAGATGACCCCGTCCAAGGACGCGAGTATGAACTCCGGTATCTCATATCAACGCGTGAAGAACCCCAGCTCCGTCTTCCTGGTTGCTTGGTCCTCAATCCATTCCTGGTGGCCCATCGCGACAAACTCCTCAGTGACCCTTCCATGATCGCGCTGATCGTCGACAGAAACCTGCCTCGAACCAACAGCACGACGTCGTCCGCATAAGCGATAATCCTCGTGCCGTCCCCACCGAGATCCATCAGGATTTCATTAATCACGAGGTTCCATATAATCGGCGAGAACACCCCTCCTTGGGGTTCATTAAGATATTCTTCTTCTTTTATTTGTCCATCCGTTATTCGGATATAAGCGATCAGCAATAATATTACATTTCAAAAATATATTTTATACCCGCCTCCGTAGAATAGGGGTATATTCATTTAGTCATCATTGCGACACATCGAAATATGAATTTCCGACCCTGCAAAGTATATTTCGGATCGTCGTAAAATTCTAAGACAATTTAACGATGTCCGTGTGTTTGTCCGTCCGTCTGTTGTAATCACTCTAGTATATCGCTTGACAAACAGTTTAACAATATAAGTGCCTTTATCTGAATCCCATGTGATCTTTATTGGTCCACGAATTTAAGCCTGAATGTAAGGTGTACTCCATTCTTAAAATACTTTATTTCAGCCTGATATTCTCATAATGTCTGATTTAGGGGTGTTTTTCAGGGTTGAGGTGGTCCCCCAGACACTTGGCCCTGAAAAAATATCAGCATCGTGCTCTTACCATTTACTGGATGAGGATGAGGCGTCCCCCAAACACATGGTCCCAAAATTGGTTATCAAATTCGTTTTTTAATCTCAAACACCTTTCATTTGAGCTATATATTGGCATGGTCGAAAAATGTTTATCCTTTGGGGGGTGTTTTGGGGAAGGGGTGATGCCTTAAATCCATGGACCCACATTTGGACATCAAATTCATATTCTACTCCCAAATACCTTTATTTAAGCCCTATATTGCGATGGTCACTAAAAAAACTGCTGTTTGTGGGGTATTTTGGGAAAGGGGTAGACCCCCAGAAAATTTGTCTCGAAAGTGGGTATCAATTCTTACTCTACCCCCAATTCCTTTCATTTAAGCCCCACATTGGCATGGTCGGTAAAAATGCCCGATTTAGGGTTGTTTTGTGGAGTGGGGTGGTCCCACAAACACTAAACCCTGAAAATATATCAGCAACGTGATCTATTCTCATATATTTGAACCCCATATTGCCATTGGCCCCAAAATGGGATATCAAATTCGTTTTCTAATCTCCAATACCATTCACTTAAACCCCTTATTGAAAAAGTTTGCATATGTCCGGTTTGGGGTATGTGTCCTAAAAACTATGAATATCGAGCTCCACTGTCTTGAAGACCCAAATTGTCTTGATGGACAAATACGTCCTACTTAGGGGTCCTTATGGTGGTGGGATGTCCCCTAGACAGTTGATCCCGAATGTTGATATCAGACTCATGGTCTATTCCCAAATACCCTTCATTTGAGCTCTATTTTTCCATAGTCGAGAAACATGGCCGGTTTGGGGGATGGGGCGGCCACTCTGTGACATGGCTTTGAAAATATATGTCAAATTCGTGTTCTACTCTAAAATACCCTCTATATTCGCAAGGACCAGCAAATACGTCCCATTTGGTTGGTGTTATGGGGGTGGGGTGGCCCCATAGACACTTTTCCCGAACATTGATATCAGATTCGCTTTACTTTCAAAGACCTTTCATTTGAGTCCCATGTTGCTATGGTCGTAAATTTGTCTTCTTTGGGGTATGTTCTCGGGGAAGGGAGGCCCCCAAATATTTGGCCCCACATCTGGATATCAGATTCGTATTTTACAATCAAATACCTTTTATTTAAGCCCCATATTTCCATGGTCAGTAAATAAGTTCTGTTTGGGGGGTGTTTTGGGGAAGGGGTGGACCCCAGAAACTTTTTCCCAAATCTGGGTATCATATTCGTATTTTATTCGCACATACCTTTCATTTGAGTCTCATATTGCCATGGTCGGTAAAAATGTTCAATTTAGCGGTGTTTTGGGGTGTTCCCCCAAACACTTGGTCTGAGAATTGAATATCAGATACGTTTTCTAATCTTAAATATCTTTCATTTGAGTCTCAATTTGTCGTGATTGGTAAATATATATATTTGATAGATTTTGGGGTGGGCATGCTAACCTCTGCGCTACGGTGGCCGTATTGTGTGTAAAAATCAAAGTGGAAATTTACCAGTAAAGAACGATTCTGCTCAATCACGGTATTTTTTGCATGGCCGTACTATGCATTCAATGACCGAAATGCAGGTAATCTGTCTGCGTATATAAATACATGCATACATATGAGAGAACAGCAGCAAGTTACTTTAAAAGTAAGTGCACATGGTAGACATGCAGCGAACGGCAGGCACACACTGGGCATCACCAATCGTTGTTGACGCTTGCGACTTAGAATACTCCTTTAAATTTTGAGCTATTGTAAGTGTTTTTGCTGATCAGCATAAAATGATTGCTGAATAGAAGACACACATACACAGCTACCGTTCAAAGTTATAAGAACTGAAATTAATTTGAGACATACAGCTCGTACGTTACTGATAAAAGCAATTCTCATCCAAAAATAAAAAGGCAAGTGCAAAAAACAACAGAGTATATCTATGCCACTACACCACACTTGACACTCATCTGAGTGGTGCTCATTTGCAAACAACACACGCTGTCCGACGACCAAATTGAAAAACACATCCCCATGCACACATTAATAAAATGTTCGTGCATCTCTTACTCTATTGTATATGTGCGTATGTTTCTAGCTTACTTTGTTTTAAGGTGGCATGCGTAACAGACAATTTCTTTGGCCAAAGTGGCTATTGAGTGCCATATTGCAAAATGCAAATTTTGCCCATGAATATTCCATTAAGGAACAGGGGCAAACTTCTCACATATCAATGAGTGCAGTCCGATTCAAGTTTAAGCTCAATGATAAGGGGCCTCCTTTTTATAGCCGAGTCCGAACGGCGTGCCGCAGAGCGACACCTATTTGGAGAAAAGTTTTTACATGACACAAATGTTGCCAGAATTAGGAGGAGAAAACCATACCAATGCATCCAGAAAAAGTCACAGTTTGGTGCGGTTAATGGGCTGGTGGCACCATTGGACCGTACTTCTTCAAAGATTATGCGAATTGTAACGTAACTGTGAATGGTGAGTGCGACCGTAAGATGATATTTAACTTTTTGACTTGCATGATATATGGTTTCAAAGAGACAGTGCGCTACATGCCATACAGCACGCGTAACAATGGACTTATTGAGAGTCGAGTTCGATAAACATTTTATTTCACGTTCGGGACCGGTCAATTGGTCGCCTGGATAGTGCGATTTAACATCTTTAGACTATTTTTTGTGTGGTTATGTTAAAGCTCATATCTATACAGTCAAGCCCGCTTCAATTGACGCATTGAAGCATTTATTCGTGAGATACCGGCCAAAATGTTGAAAAGATTATGCCAAAATTGGACTACGCGGATGGACCATTTAAGGCGCAGTCACGGTCAACATTTGCATGAAATAATCTTCAAACATTTAATTACACTTCCATACTACATATTTTGAAAAACTTTCCTATAGCTCTTAAAAAATTACCCTTTTGATAGAAGACATACATCTACGCGTCGATTTATCCCCATGCTGGACACACAAACACATTTGCATAATATTTCCAAGACCATCGGCTTGAGTTCTTGTGCACGAACACAATAATGTGCAATGGTATGTGTATATTTGCCCGCAACTGATTTAAACCATGCATTGCATCTATATTGGAATTATGACAGAACTCTAGTGACCATAGTTTAAGAATCGGATCGTATAATGTCCAACTCTTTATGGAAAAATGTGCTTTACGGGTGGATGTACTTGAGAAATACATTGCACTTCAATGGGAAAGCATCACCACGATGATGAAATATGACATGATGATATGATAAGCTAAGGTATCTATATTTCTTGATTTTTCAGTTATATAGAACCTTGGTTTCAAATTTTCTCATGTCCAAGCCACCACCCGAAGAAGGGCAAGCGTGATCATGGTTCTTGGGAATCCACGGAGGCCTACTCCCCAGACTTCATCTATCAGTAGAGCTTTACGCAAAAAAATAAAACGTTTGGGACATTTTTACGACAAACAAATTACTTTTATTACAAAGTTTTTCTTTTATTGCAACGGTTCTTGTTTGAACCGTTGAGTGGAGCGGACGTATTGTTTTTTCACTCCGCAAGAATTTTCCTGTAACTCGTAATAGGTCATCATTTTTGGAAGAAAAATTTAAGTCACTCAAGGATAGCTGCGATAGAGGTATCCATTAGGCGGTTGATGATCTTCGTCTGTTTCCAGTGGAGCGGCAGATCTAGAGCCCGGAAGTAGGCTTAGAGTGGAATCCAAAGACCCAACAGCTGCGGCAGTGGTATCAGACAGTAGCATGTTGTCTGCTATTGAAACGTCGGCTAGTGGAGCGGCTGCTCTAGACGCCACTAGCCGACAGACGACTGGTCAGCAGGGGCTTTTGACGAAGACACCTGGTTCGAGTCTCAAGGACAAGGCCGAACCTATTCTTTCTTCTCATGCCTATAATTTTCCTAGACCATCGGCCTTCCCCGGCAAACCAACACGCTCTTTGAGAGGTTGGAATAATAGAAGACGCATCGCTCTCAGGTTTATTGAGAATCTTGGTGCGATTGATCCTAAGACTCTCAATAATGGGGAGAGAGACTCCTTAAATTGGAAATTCGCTGGTTGAAGCCGTTTCTCTAGAGAAGAAAAGCCTCAATGTTAGGAAGTGATGCTAATGCACATCACCAGATATGGGGAAGTTCGGATGTCAACGAAAGGGATGAGGTTCTTATTGAATATATTGTAAGTTTCAATCTAGCGATTTATAATAAAGGGGATAAATCGACCTAAGATATTTGCTAGATATTACCTTTGTATCGGAAGATATAAATGGAAGAATATGCGACTGAGCGAAAAGAAAGTCGGATTAGAATAAATTTCGGCACAAATTCTGCACGTTTATCCCTTCTAGACTAGAAAAGAAAGTGGAAACTGTGGAGGATATACACTTAGTGGTAAAGCGGATCACGAAGGCCCTGAATGACTCGCTTATGTCAGCATGCCCTAGTGCCAAGCCAAGAGGCAAACAGCGACCACCATGATGGACCCCAGAGCTGGTTGGTCTAAGGAAGGACTGCAGAAAACTCTTCAACAGAGAAAAAGCCACAAGAGTACCACACAATTGGGACATCTATGAGGCTGAGCTAAGAAAATATAAGGGCGAGCTTAGAAAGGCTCAGAATATTCTGCAACGACTTCTAATGAGTACGTCCATGAAAGTGCTCAATAAACAATTTAGAGTTTCTACTAGAATGTACAATAGAAAAATAATATTAAAACTTCTTATCTTCACCTTATGTCAAGAAATACCTTAAAAGAACTCTCCAGGAATGTATATTCGAAACTTGCATAGTGATTTGCGCATTGTCTCCCTTAAACATATCTCAAAATTCCGTTAAAAACAAACTTCAAGCTACGTAAATTAGACCTAACAGCTCCTGTGAGACATAGGCTGTGCGTGTGCCAGCACATATCTGGTCTGCACTGGAAGGATGACGTTAAGATTATATAACTTCTTCAAGATAAAGTAAATTTGCGAACAAACGTTAGTAGTATGACTGGTGAATATTAACTGACAATCAAAATGAAAATCAAGGCATCTTATACCGATGGAAGGAGTCACTGATTGATTTTGACCATCATTACGATTTAGCTTGCCATTCAATAACATATTATTATTATCGGACTTTTCGACAATGATAGGAATATGGTTAGAAGAAGCCCATCCAAGTCGAGCTTTCTATAGAATTTCCGCTACCAAAGAGCTGAATATCATCAGCGTAGATAGAAAGATCGGAACCGGTATCACAATCACGAATATCTTTAATGTATGGCATAAATAAAATAGGACCGAAGATAGAACTGTGAAGAACACCATAATGCGTGCTATTCAAACCTGAGCGACGACCTTTATATGTAACATATTGGGAGCGCCCGATACGAAAACATTTAACTAAGAAGTATCCCAGTTTTCCTATTATCAATAGATCTTCTTATGACATCCGTTAATCTAATCATTAAAGATATAGTGCTGTGAAACTTGCGAAATCCTGATTGACAAGCATCAACTAGAGATAGGCCATCTTTATGATCACATAGCTGGTCCTTAATTAATATCTCAAAAACTTACAATAAAGCCGTTAATATTAATATGGGACGATAGTCACTGCAGCTGACTCCAGTGGAGTCCGTCTTCATCACAGTAACAACTGTCGCAATCTTGCAAGCAGATGGAAATTTCCGGGTCGTAATAATTGCATACATCAAGTGTAATATGTGCCGATTCATATACAGAAGCAATATCTTAAGGAATTTAATGGGGAACACTATCGAAGACAACACACTAGATTTAATCTTACTTATTGCACAATATATATCGATGCTATCTGCTTTCCTAAAATGTAAACTGTGGTCACCATATGTATTCAAATAATTAGTGCTAACATTCGAAGGGTTAGACGACACATAAAATAATCATTTTATATGTCACAGTTATCACAATTTTTTGTACCAGTAAATCTTATTCGAGACCCTAACGAACGCTGAACTGTTTGCACTATTAAAAACACGTTCACCATAAGACCTTTTGGCCCGTCTTAAGATAGCTCGTGCAATATTATGGAGGCGTCTAAAAGCGATTCTATTCTGTTTAGTATTGTTCCTTAGAGACACGCTAAGGGCAAAATCCCAAAAACTACCCAATCAGGAAAGTTTACCAACAGACTTCGGCCTTATCACAACAGGGATATGTCTTTCAAAAAGTGCATTTAAGAAGGACATCCTGAACATCAGTATCATTCGTTTTATAAAAAGGGCTATAATCAGTTTCACAGACATCCATAAACAAATTATCTGCATTGATAGCGTCATAATTACGGAAACTTTTGAAAAACATCTGAACTAACATGAAAGCATAATATGAGTTCAATGCAGGGGAACAAAATTGTCCGCTTCTAGTTGTGTCGGCAGAGTTACTAACCATCGCAAAATCTATAAGTGAGTATGAGCTAAGGAAAGGGTCATAGTCCGTAGGTTTATTATTGTGTAATATGTCTATATTATGACTAGTGGCTATGTGTACTAAATTGTTATAATTTTTCGGAACTCCAATATTTATGTTAAAATCACATTCTCAATAGTAGTAGCATCTGACAAACAAGCTTCAAGTGTATGCAAATTACCAGTCGGCAAATACATAATGTCAACAACCATATTTGACACTCCGTTACATATAAGTCTTGGAAATGTACAAGGCCACTCCATCGCCTCTGCATCCCAAACGATCATTCCTGAGAGTTTGTATCCAGGAATTTCAACTATTTTATTGGCGACATAAGCCTTTAACCACGTTTTCGTTACTCCAATAATGCCAAGAGCATTTGAACTAAGCATATCTTTAATCTCATCAAACGAAGATCCATCCGGTTTTAACGATTGCGCTTTAAAAAAAACCAATGTTAAGATTGGATGAAATCTTGCAGATATATAAGGTTCAATAATAAAATAATCCGTGCCAAATTTTGTGCAGATCGGTTGAAAATTTTAGTTAGTACCGCCATTTAAGTGGAAATCGGGCGATACATATATATGGGAGCTATATCTAAATCTGAACCGATTTTGATGAAATCTTGCGGAACAAAGCAATCCGTGCCAAATTTTGTGCAGATCGGTTGAAAATTGTAGTTGCTACGGCCATTAAAGTGCAAGTCGGGCGATACATATGTATGAGAGCTATATCTAAATCTAAACCAATTTTGGTGTAATCTTGCGTATATGTTAAGATCCGTAACAAAACAACCCGTGCCAAATTTTGTGCAGATCGGTTGAAAAATGCAAATCGGGCGATACATACATATGGGAGCTATATCTAAATCTGAACCGATTTTGATGAAATCTTGTGTTAGGATCAATAACAAAAAAATCCACGCCAAATTTTGTGCAGATCGTTTGAAAAATTTGGTTACTACGGCCATTAAAGTGCAAATGGGGCGATGCATATATGCGGGAGCTATATCTAAATCTGAACCGATTTTAACCAAAATCAATAGTGTTTGAGCCAAAAAAGTTTCGTGAATATTGGACCACAAATACGACCTGTACCTTGATTACAAGAATACATGGACTCACAGGCAGACAGACGGACATGGCTAAATCGAATCAGAAAGTGATTCTGAGTCGATCGGTATACTTATCAATGGGTCTAGCTCTTCTTCTTTTAAACGTTTTAAACAAATTCACAAATTTTTAATACCCTGTATCACAGTGGTGGTGTAGGGTATAAAAAGGAACAAGTAAATCGGATAGTAAGTGCAGCTTTTATGGGCTTGAGACCCTTTATCGACAGATCGGTCTATATGACAGCTATATCCAAATATGGTCTCATTTGGCCCGATCAAGAACTTAACCAACGTCTATCAAAAAGTGCAAAATTTTAGCTCAATATATCAATTTTTGAAGGCTGTAGAGTGATTACAACAGACGGACAGACGGACATCGTAAAATCTTCTTAGAATTTATATTTCGAAAATGGAATGACCAAATCAATATACCCCCTATCTTGTGGTGGTGGGTATAGAAAACAAAACTTATTTACACCCATTATTGAATCAACTGCACTCAAAAATATAAAACGTTTCAGACATTTTTACGAGAAAGAAAATACTTTATTACAAAGTTTTTCAACATATCAAACGTTAGCCATTAACGTAGTTTTATCGAATCTAACTAATTTTGTTTATTGTAAAATCTTTAGCAACTTCGACTAGGCAAAAGTACCATTCTTTTGTTGTAAAACTGACAACACTTTAATAACAAAAGTGTTTCGATAGCCACAAAAGATTATTCGTTTACAGCATCAATAAAATTCTCTTGTGTCTTTCCTACTAGAGAGAGAGAGAGAGAGAGAGTATTTAAGCGTATAGACCAGTGATGGATAAAAAGTGATGAGCGGATGGTAATCTCTGGAATTTTTCAAGTTTCGCCATATGTACGTCCAGTGGCAAACATCATTAGAGCAACATGGAAGGATTTCAATATAATTGTGTATCCTAACATCGAAATAAATCCAAAAATATTATTGAAGAGTTTGAATTACCAACTTAGAGTTGCTTATAATTGGTAAAAATTTTAGTTAGAATTGCGTTACAACATTAAATTGAAATTGGTAGCCTTTTTAATTTGCACAATTTTTTTTAAATTAAAATGAATACACTAATAGTTTGCGTCTATCAAAGCACTTTTGCAATTAAAACGATTTCGATTTTGCAACAAAAGAAATGTCCTTTTACCGCAAGCGTAGCTGCTCAAGGGTTTACAATACACAAAGTTAGTTACGTTCAACAATGCTACGTTTATGGCTAACATTTGATTTGTTGAAGCGATACGTTACTAAAGTATTTTGTATTTCGTAAAAGGGTCCCAAACGTTTTATTTTTTGCGTGCATGAATGGATTCTACGACTCGCGAAAACCCAACCTTCGAGCCATTGAAAAAATTATTTCGAATTCGGTGTTGGAATCACAACATTTTCTCCCGGCCACCTTACTAGCTCATATCATTCAGCCGGCATAAAGAATATGTGAACGTTTAACCATTACACCAAATGCATATCACAAACATTCCATCATCATCATTTTTATTCTCATAAACATCTGAAATAATATATCAAATGAATTTTCACTGTATCTTATTAAAACTCTTGAGCTGTCAACCAAATTTGCAAAAATTAAATGATAATGGCTTCATTCATATCTATCAAAAATAAACTCCACGTTTATGTGAGATGTGATGGATTTTATGAATGTGCCCTAAAGTAAAATATGCTGCCTGCCCTTCACGATGTTAACCGACTGTCAACGGATAATGGACTTAAATGTCACAACCTTTGTGGAGTACTAACCTCACTCTCTATCACATATACACATAGATTCGTATACAAACATATATGCAAGGAACTTTTAACATTATGGAATGATATAAAGTTGTCGTTCCCTTTCTTGTTATCATTGGCGATGGGGAAAATGAAACCAATTCAAAGACTGCGATTGTGATTTGTATGTCATCGATAGACGAGGGAAGGTGCCAAAAAGTAAAGAAAAGATGAAACAAGCAAAAGCGTGTTAAGTTCGGCCGTGTAGAAACTTATATACCCTCCACCTTGCATCGTATTTGTCATTTGCCCGGCATCTCTTTATAGGCAAACAGGGGATAATGATCAGAATAACGTCCTATATGGGGTCAAGAAGTAAAATCAAGAGATGGGTTTATATGGGAACTATATCAGGTAATGGACGGATTCGAACAGATTTGGCACGCATGTTGAAGGTCATAGAAGAAGTCGTTGTACAAAATTGCAGCTTAATCAGATAACAGTTGCGCCCTCCAGAGGCTCAAGAAGTATAATCGGGAGGTATCAGGTTATGAACCAATTTAGACCATACTAAGCACAATTGTTTAAAGTGGTAACAAAACACCTCATACAAAATTTTAGCCAAATCGGATAAGAATTGCGCCGTCTAGAGGCTCAAGAAGTCAAGATCCGAGATTGGTTTATGTGGCAACTATATCAGATTATGAACCAATTTTGACCATACTTATCACGCTGTTGTTGAAGGTCATAACAAAACACTTCATACAAAATTTTAGCCAAATCGGATAAGAATTGCGCCGTCTAGAGGCTCAAGAAGTCAAGATCCGACATTGGCTTATATGACTGCTATATCAGGTTATGAACCGATTTTGACCATACTTACCACGCTGTTGTTGAAAGCCATAACAAAACACCTCATACAAATTTTTAGTCAAATCGGATAAGAATTGCGCCGTCTAGAGGCTCAAGAAGTCAAGATCCGAAATCGGGTTATATGGCAGCTATATCAGGTTATGAACCGATACTTAGTACGGTTGTTCAAAGTGATAACATATTATCGCATACAAAAAATCGGATAAGAATTGCGCCATGTAGAGACTGAAGAAAGCAATATCCGAGATCGGTTTATATGGTAGCTATATCAGGTTATGAAACGATTTTGACCATACTTAGCACAGTTGTTGAAAGTCTAAACAAAACACCTAATACAACTTTTTAGCCAAATCGGATAAGAATTGCGCCGTCTAGAGGCTCAAGAAGTCAAGATCCGAGATCGATTTATATGGCAGCTATATCAAAACATGGACGGATATGACCCACTTACACTCTCAACTAACCTACACTAATAGGAAGTATTTGTGCAAAATTTCAAGCTTCTAGCTTTACTCCTTTGAAAGTTAGGGTGCTTTCCACAGACAGTCGGACGGACCGACATGGCTAAAGCGACTTAAAATGTCATGGCGATCAAGAATATATATACTTTATAGGATCTTAGATCAACATTTCTATGTGTTACAAACGGAATAGCGTTGTTAGTATACCCCATCCTTTGGTGGTGGGTACATTATAGGTGAAATGTCAACATTTTCTATAGGAATACCATTTTGACCATATTTCCTAAATAAATGACATTTTGACAACATTTCGAAATCAATCTAAATTTTCTTTTAAAATAAAATTTTTAAAATAGCGGACCCTCGCCCTTATCCTAATTCTCAAAAACGCCAGATCTAGGAGATGGGTGGGATTCAAGCGAAATTTTGTTTGCACTCTTATAGTAACCTAAAAATACAAATTAAGTATCCATATTTTGTGATGGATGGCTAAGGTGACCGTCCCACCCCCCAAGGCCCGCCAAATGGATATATAAACCAACCATGACAATATGCGGCTCAAATTAAATCTGTTTGAGAGTAGAAAACGATTTTTTTTCCAAATGTGGGACCAAGTGATGGGGAGAGGGGGGGGCCGATCCACCCTAAAACACTCCCTAAAGCGGACATATTTACCAACCATGGCAATATGGGGCTCAAATAGAAGGTTTTTGAGAGTAGAGCACGAACCTTGTATTAACATTTTGCACCAGTGTCCCAACCCCGCAAAGCACGAATATGAAATCAACATTCGGGACTAAAAGTCTTGGGGGCCGTCCCACCCCCATAACACCCGATCCAATCTGATTTTTTCGCAGGGCCAAGCCTCAGGGTGTCCGTCCCACCCCTAAACTACTCCGAATCAGACATATTTGCCGACTATGGCAATAAGTCGCTACAATGAAAGGTATTTGAGAGTAGAAAACGAATTTTGTATTATAGATATGGGACCAAGTGTTTGGGAGACGCTGCCCTGCCCAATCTGATTTTTTCGCAGGGCCAAGTCTCAGTGTGTCCGTCCCACCTCTAAACTACTCCGAATCAGACATATTTGCCGACTATGGCAATAAGTCGCTACAATGAAAGGTATTTGAGAGTAGAAAACGAATTTTGTATTATAGATATGGGACCAAGTGTTTGGGGGACGCTGCCCTACCCCTCAAACTGGAGATATTTGCCGACAATAAGAGGCTCAAATATCTTCATTAGAGCCAAGTGTTTGGAGGACGCCTCATTATACACATATATATCGACCATGACAATATGGGATGGGGATCAAATGGAAGTAATTTGGGAGTAGAGTGCGAACGTGATATCCATTTTCGCGACAAAGGAACTGGCCACCCCAATCCACCACCGAAACCAATTCGGGCACATTTGCGGACCATGTCAATATGTGGCTCAAATGAAAGGAAGTAGAGAACGAGTTTTATATCCACGTTCGAGGCAACATGTTTGCGGGGACGTCCCTATTAGAATATCGGGCTTAAATAACGGATTTTAAAAATGGAGTACATCTAACATCCAAACTACAATGACCCAAAACCCTCCGAGCGATCTCATAGACCAAAACAAGTAAAATCGTGCTGAGTTAGGCAGGGCCGAATCTTATATACCCTCCCCCAAAGATCGCATTTGTCAAGTTCTTTGCCCGTTTGCCCGAAGTAAAATGGGGAGATCGGTTTGCATGAGATCTGCATCAGGTTATGGACCGATTCAGACCATATTGGGCATGTATATTAGGAGGCATAGACCGATTCGAAGCATACTTGGTAAATCCATTAAATGTCATTGAATACGTCATAGCAAAAAAATTTCAACCAAATTCGGTAAGAATTGTGCCCTCTAGTGGCTCAAGAAGTCAAATCGGCAGGTCGGTTTATATGGTAGCTACATCAGGTTTTGGGCCGATTTGAACCGTACTTGACAGTTAAGTTGGAAGTCATTGGAGAAGTCATTGTGCAAAACTTCAGCAAAATCGAATAAGAATTACGACCTCTAAAGGCTCAAGAATTCAAATCTGGACATCGGTTTATATGGGAGCTATATCTAAATATGGATCGATATGGCCCATTTACAATCCCAACCTACCTACACTTATAGGAAGTATTTGTGCAAAATTTCAAGCATCTAGCTTTACTCCTTCGAAAGTTTGCGTGCTTTCCACAGATAGATGTACGGACACGGCTAGATCGACTTAAAATGTCAAGACGATCAATAATATGTTACTTTATTTCGAGATATTACAAACGGAATAGCAAAGTTAGTACACACCCAACCTATGGTTGAGGGTATAAAAAAACCAAAATAAAATTAATACAAAGGCACTTAGAAGAATCATGCTGTTAGTCAAGTGATATGGTTAGATTAGGTTTAAATGGCAGTCTGCCATCAGACTCACTCAGACGTTTTCATCCATTGTGTTGACACAGGAACAGTAGAAGGAAGATGCCTTCCAGTTCATACCATTGAACCAACCAGATCGCTTTAAAAAGCCCAACAACTTGCGAAAGTTCACATCTGCTTAATCAGACAGTTTCTCAAAGAAATGAGAACCTAAAGTGGAACTTCTTCTGACTGTCAGACCGGGACACACATACAGAAGGTGTTTCATGGTCTCTTCTTCTTCGATGTCCTCACAGCTTCTGCAAAGTCGTTGCTGGTAACATTCAATCTGACAGCATGTTTTCCGATTGGGCAATGACCTGTCATGACGGACACAATGACTGAAACGTCTGTTCTAGCCAGTGACAGCATAGCGACCCTCGCCTTCTAATAAAAATAACGCCAAACTGTTATGCAGGATGACTGAGAATATATCGTACTAAAATGAATGGACGTGTCAGAGGGCAATCTCTCTCCCCCGTCCTACCCAAAAAACGAAATTAAAAATAATATATGAAGGCGGATCAGGGTAAAAAGGACAGAAATAAAAGGTATTTGGGTAGATAGAGCACAATGTTTAACCTCAAATTGGGATGGACACAGGAGGACCTGCGGATCTTTAACAAGTAAAAAGGTTTTAAGTTCGGCCGTGCCGTATTTTGGATACCCACCACCAAGGATATAATAATGCGGGTGGTTTCTATCGTATTTTATTCAGGTCCCGAGAACCCATATACAAGTAACAGTTTCAGCGATATCAGCCAAGAAATCTGCTTTTTATGGGATTAAGTCCCTATTTTTGAAGATCTGATTCATAGTTAGTTCAGATGTCGGGAGGCTTAAAACAAATTACTATTTTAAATTTCAATGAAATCGGGTAATAAATAAAGATTTTATGGGCTTCAGACCCTTAATCGGCATATCGGTCTATATGACAGATATATCTAAATATAGTTCAATCTGAACCATATTCAGCTCGGATGTCGGGAGGTTTCAAATAACTCAGTGTTTCAAATTTCGGCGAAATCGAGTAATAAATGTAGCTTGTACGGGCTCAGACCCTTAACGGGCAGATCGGTCTAAATGACAGTTTTATCTAAATATATTACGATCTGGAACTTGTTTGTGTCGGATGACGGGAGGCAACTCACTGTTTCAAATTTCAGCAAAATCGGGTAATAAATGCAGTTTTTATGAGCCTTAGACCCTTAACCGGCAGATCGGCTTATATGGCAACTATAGTCCGATCAGAACCATGTTTAGATCGGATGCCTAGTGGCATAAAACAAATGTCAGCAAAATCGGGTGGTAAATAAAGCTTTTAAGGGCTTCAGACCATTAACCAGTAGATCGGTCTATATGGCAGCTATATCTAAATATAGTCCGATCTGAACCATATTAGGGTCGGATATCGGCAGTCTTAATACAAGTCACTGTGTCAAATTCCAGCAATATCGAGTAGAATATAAAGCTTTTATGGGCTTCAGACCCATTATCGGCAGATCGGTCTATATAGCAGCTTTGTCCAAATATGGTCCGATTTGGCACTTTAAAAAACTTAACCTGCGTGCAGCAAAAAAACGATATCCACTTTCATGGCAAAGAGTTTGGCTGCTCCAATCCACCTCCAAACTTAAATGGGTGGACCCTCCCATTGCCCTATTTTCAAAAACGCCATATTTCGGAGATGGTTTGGGCGATTTAACCGAAATTTAGTTTGTTATAATAACTCAAAAACAGAAATTTGGCGTCCTCATTTAGGGTGGGATATCTAGGAAGGCCGCCCCGCCTCCAAAGCCAACCAAATGGAATATAAACCAATAATGGCATTATTGGACTCAAATGAAAAGTATTTTCACAAAATTTTCTGAAGAAATCTAATTTTAACGAAATTTCTATAAAAATAAAGTTTTGACAAAATTTTCAATTAAAATCAATTTTTCACAACATTTTTCAACTCGGCCCCAGTAGCCAAGTTGGTAGCGTGCTTGGATTACCAGTGCAGGGGTCGTGGGTTCGATTCCCGCCAGAAGCCTTGGTCTGTCGCTACTGTGTTATCACAATGGACTTAAAATTGTCTAAGTGAGTCTGTAAAAGGACTGCCGCTCTTACCTAACCTAACCCTAAACATTTGAAAAAAAGAAAATTTTCTATAAAAACCAAATTTTGACAAAATCTAATATATAAAAATCAAGTTGTGTTTGTAGATTTGTTTGTTTGTTTATTTGTATATTTGTGTGCCTATTAGGAGACTCAGAAACTGCTGAACCAATTTTCTTGAAATTTTCCCAGATGGTGCATAATGATCCCGTGGTGAAAATAGGGTACTATATTTTTTGATATTTGAAGGGGGAGCGGACCCTCCCCCTTACCCTAATTTTCAGAAATTTTGTGTGCTCTTATATAGTACCCTAAAAATAAAAATTTGGTATCCAAATTTCGGATGGGGTACCTAGGAGGGCCGCCCCACCCTGAAACCTACCAATACATATATTTACACCAATCACGACAATATAGGACTCAAATGAAAGGTATTTAGGATAAGAAAACGTATCTGATATCCAAATGTCGGACCAAGTGTTAGGGGGACCACCCCAAGCCCCAAAACACCCTTTAATCGGACATATTTATCGACCATGGCAATATGGGAGTCAAATGAAAGGTATTTACGAGTAGAATACAAATCTGAAATCCAAATGTGAGACCAAGCTTCTGGGGGTCCACCCCTTCCCCAAAACACCCCCCAAAGAAGACTTATTTACTGACCATGGGAATATGGGGCTTAAATAAAAGGTATTTGAATGTAGAATTAGAATCTGATATCCAAATATGGGACCAAGTGTTTGGGGGGCCGCCTCTCACCAAAAAAATCCCCCAAAGGGGACAAATTTACGACCATAGCAATATGGGGCTCAAATGAAAGGTCTTTGGGAGTAAAGCACGAATTTGATATCAATATTCGGGAAAAATGTCTATTGGGCCACCCCAGCCCCACAACACCACCCAAATAGTAAGTATTTGCTGACTATTACAATATGAGGCTCAAATAAGAGGGTTTTTAGAGTGGAACACGAATCCGATATATATATATTTTCAAGGCCAACTCACAGAGTGGCCGCCCATCGCCCAAAACCCCCCCAAGCCGGTCATGTTTGCCGACTATGGAAATATGGGGGTCAAATTAATGGTATATGGGAGTAGATCACGTATCTGATATCAACATTAGGGACCAAATTTCTAGGGGGCGTCCCACCACAATAACAACCCACAAATAGGACGTAGGAGTCTTAAAGAGAGTGGAACTAAATATTTATAGCTTTTAGGGTCAATACCCCAAACTGGACATATTTGCTGACTTTTGCAATAAGGAGTTTAAATGAGATTAGAAAACGAATTTGATATCCAATTTTGAGGTCGATGACAATTTGGGTTTAAATAAATGATGTATAGATATATGAGAATAGAGCACGTTGCTGATATATTTTCCGGGCTTAGTGTTTGGGGGACCGTAAAACACCCCTAAATCGGGCACAATTACCGACCATGTCAATATGGGGCTTAAATGAAAGGTATTGGGGGGTAGAGCAAGAATTTATACCCATTTTCGGGACCAATTTTCTGGGCATCTACCCCTTTCCCAAAATACCCCACAAATAGCAACTTTTTTATTACCATCGCAATATGGGGCTCAAATAAAGGTATTTGGGAGTAGAATACGAATTTGATATCCAAATTTAGGACCATGTATTTAGGGCATCATCCCTTTCCCAAAACACCCCCCAAAGGGAAAACATTTTTCGACCATGCCAATATGTGGCTCAAATGAAAGGTATTTGAGATTAGAAAACAAATTTGATAACCTATTTGGGGCCATGTGTTTGGGGGACGCCTCATCCTGTAAACTCCCCTTAAACCAATGGCAATATGGGGTTTAAATAAATGGTATTTGAGAGAAGAGCACGATGTTGATATTTCTTCAGGGTTAAGTATCTGGGGGACCACCTCTCCCCTGAAAACACCTCTAAATCAGACATCATGAGAATATCAGGCTGAAATAAAGTATTTTACGAATGGAGTACACCTTACATCCAAACTTAAATTCGTGGACCAATAAAGATCATATGGGATTCAGATAAAGGCACTTATATTGTTAAACTGTTTGTCAAGCGATATACTATTTTCGTAGCATGGTATTTCACTAAAAGCTCTTTAATTGTCGAAAATAAATATTCCAAGGAAACTTTTGTTCCATATAAAGTAAAAGAAGGCGGAGCGGGCCCGAGTCATCTAGTTATCTATAAAAATGAAATTTTCTTTGCCATGTGCGTTCAATGTCATTTGTTTTTGGTTGGCAGTTATAGCAGGGATAACTACCAAACCAATTGTGGCCCAACTTATTCATTAGCGGCCAACCGTGGGTGATTATATTTAATTATAAATAAAATCGATATTTGGTTTTAAATCCAAATGTTTTCAAATGGTTCGCTGGACTGTCGGATGTCGAAATCCGCTGCTAAAATTTTCAATAGAAATTTTCTATAAAAATGGAATTTTAACAAATTTCCTATAGAAATAAAATTTTGACAAAATTTCCTATAGAAATGAAATTTCCTATAGAAATGAAATTTCTATAGAAATGAAATTTTAAAAAATGTCCTATAAAAATTAAATTCTGACAATAATTAGAAAAGAAATGAAATTTTGACAAATATTCCTAAAGAAATTAAATTTTGACAAATATTTTCAATTATAATTAAATTTTGACAAAATTTCCAATACAAGTGAAATTTTGACCAAATTTCCAATAGAAGTGAAATTTTGACAAAATTTTCAATAGAAGTGAAATTTTGACAAAGTTTTCCATAAAATTTATATTTTGAAAAAATGTTTATGAGAAAAACATTTCACAAAATTCTCTTTCCTTTCTTTTCCTACTACCCCTCATTGTTTCCATTACTTAAGGACTAAATGACTTTTCACTGCTTGCCATACATGTTTGTAGGCAAATTGAAAGGATATGCTGAATTAAAGGTATGCAAAAGTCAACCATAATACCCTTTCTCATAGTGAAGAAATCTGTGGCTGAAGGAGGCAAAGGATATAGGCTTTTAGCCCAAACCTCCCTTTCATTCCACTGCTTTAATGGGGGCTGGGGAAGTGTTATCAGACAATCTCCATGACAAGTGGCGAGATTTTCTACTCGCACAGCGATTCCATATCCGTATTCCAAAAAAAATTAAGCAAATAACACTTTTGAATGGGCATAGTTCCACCACCTGCCTTTTTCGGCCTTTTGAATATTTAATGTTCAATTAAGCATTTTTGAATAGCAGTTACATGGAAAATGCATTTTCTCTCAATTTTTTTATCAACCGGTAACGGTAACAAATTAAATAAAGGACAAGAGAGCAGCAGAAAAAAGAAATTAAAAAAAAAAAAAAAACATTTTGAAAACAACAAAAATATCTATTGCTTTGTGTGTTATCTATTTTTGGCAAGGAAATGAGAACAAGGATGCTGTGTTGACACTACTCTGGTTTATGTTAACTGACCACTGTGTTCGTTGAAAGCAAAGTTCAAATGTCATTAACTTTAAGCCAATGACAGCCGTCGCACTTTGTGTGTCGTTGGCAAAAGCTATTTGGCAGGCGGCAGCCTCTCCAATGTTACGTCAACTACTAGAACTTTTTGCAATGGAATTACCACTTATTACAAAACAAAAAGTACGAAAAGGCATTGTTCTTTGAATGCAAAAAATTCTATTAAATATTCATTTGGGTAAATGGTGATTTTTAGACAATTAAAGCAATCATTTATCGACATTGCTGCCCTTCGTTGGTTTCGTTAAGTGTATTTCGACTAAAGCTAGCATGTTTAATTAAGAATGGTATCTTTAAAAAATGTTGACAAAAGTTCCCTTAAAAATAAGAGTTTGACAAAATTTCCTATAACAAGTAAAAAGGCATTAAGTTTGGCCGGGCCGAACTTTGGATACCCACCACCTCGGGAATATATGTAAACCGCCTTTCATCAAAATTCGGTGAAAAATTCATAACTTTTGTCCCATATCAGTTATATTAAAATAAGTTCCGATTTGGATCAAATACTAATAAGTACAGTAGATATATCTAACAAGTAAAAGCGTGCTAAGTTATATTAAATAAAATATTAAATATTAAAATAAGTTCCGATTTGGATCAAATACTAATAAGTACAGTAGATATATCTAACAAGTAAAAGCGTGCTAAGTTCGGCCGGGCCGAATCTTACATACCCTCCACCATGGATCGCATTTGTCGAGTTCTTTTCCAGGCATCTCTTTTTAGGCAAAAAAAAAAATGATATAAGAAAAGATTTGCTCTGCTATTAGAGCGATATCAACATATGATCCGGTTAAGACCACAATTAAATTATTTGTTGGAGACCTGTGTTAAATGTCAGCCAATTCGAATATGAATTGCGTCCTTTGGGAGCTCAAGAAGTAAAATAGAGAGATCGATTTATATGGGAGCTGTATCGGGCTATCGACCGATTCAGACCATAACAAACACGTATGTTGATGGTCATGAGAGGATCCGTCGTACAAAATTTCAGGCAAATCGGATAAGAATTGCGACCTCTAGAGGCTCAAGAAGTCAAGATCCCAGATCGGTTTATATGACAGCTATATCAGGTTATGAACCGACTTGTACCTTATTTGACATATTTGTTGAAAGTAACAATAAAAAACGTCTTGCAAAATTTCAGCCAAATCGGATAGGAATTGCGCACTCTAGAAGCTCAAGAAGTCAAGTCCCCAGATCTGTTTATATGACAGCTATATCAGGTTATGAATCGATTTGAACCATACTTGGCACAGTTATTAGATATCATAACAAAACACGTCGTGCAAAATTTCATTCCAATCGGATAAGTATTGCGCACTTTAGAGGCTCAAGAAGTCAAGACCCCAGATCGGTTTATATGGCAGTTATATCAGGTTATAAACCGATTTGAACCATACTCGGCACAGTTGTTGGATATCATAACAAAACACGTCGTGCAAAATTTCATTCAAATCGGATAAGAATTGCGCTCTCTAGAGACTCAAGAAGTCAAGACCCAAGATCGGTTTATATGGCAGCTATATCAAAACATGGACCGATATGGCCCACTTACAATACCAACCGACCTACACTAATAAGAAGTATTTGTGCAAAATTTCAAGCGGCTAGCTTTACTCCTTCGGAGGTTAGCGTGCTTTCGACAGACAGACGGAGGGACGGACGGACAGACGGACGGACATGGCTAGATCGACATAAAATTTCACGACGATCAAGAATATATATACTTTATGGCCTCTTTTATGGGCCCAAAACCTTAAATCCAGAGATCGGTCTATATGGCAGCTATATTCAAATCTAGACCGATCTGTGCGATATTGCAAAAGTATGTCTAGGGGCTTATTTTAACTCATTGTCCCGAATTTCAGCGACATCGGACAATAAATGAGCATTTTATATGACAGCTATATCCAAATCTGAACTGATCTTTGCCAAATTTAAGACAAATATCGAAGGGCCTAAGACAACTCATTGTCTCAAACTTCAGCAAAATCGGATAATAAATGTGGCTTCTAAGGGCCTAAGACCCGAAATCGAAGGATCGGTCTATATGGCAGCTATATCCAAATCTGAACCGATCTAGGCAAAATTAACGAAGGAAGTCGAAGGGCCTAACACAACTCACCGTCCCAAATTTCAGCAAAATCAGATAATAAATGTGGCTTTTATGGGCCTAAGACCCTAAATCGACGGATTTAGGGTCTTAGGCCCATGGGGCTATATCAAGATACAGTCCGATATAGCCCATCTTCGAACTTAACCTGCTTATGGACAAAAAAAGAATCTGTGCAAAATTTCAGCTCAATATCTCTATTTTTAAAGACTGTAGCGTGATTTCAACAGACAGACGGACGGACATGTCTAGATCGTCTTAGATTTTTACGCTGATCAAGAATATATATACTTTAAAGGGTCGGAAATGGATATTTCGATGTGTTGCAAACGGAATGACAAAATGAATATACCCCCATCCGTCGGTGGTGGGTATAAAAATTAAATTTTGAATAGGTTTCTTATAAAAATAAAACTTTTACAAAAATTCCTACAGAAATCAACCGTGGGTGATTATATTTAATTATAAATAAAATCACCATTTGCTTTTAAACCCAAATGTTTTCAAAAAGTGGTCAAATGGTTCGCTGGACTGCAGTTTCTGGGCTACCACAAGAGCGGATGTCGAAATCCGCTGCTGAATTTTCCGATGGAAATTTTCTATAAAAATTATATTTTAACAAAATTTCCTATTAAATTTTGACAAAATTTCCTATTAAATTTTGACAAAATTTCCTATTAAATTTTGACAAATTTTCCTATTAAATGTTGACAAAATTTTCTATAAAAATCAAAATTTGACAAAATTTCCTATAAAAATTAAAATAAAATTTATATCTATAAAATAAAAAAAAAAATATAAAATTTATAAAATAAAATTTAAACAAATTTTTTTACAAAAATTTAATTTTGACCAAATTTCCTATAAAAATTAATATTTCCTATAAAATAAAATTTTGACAAAATTTCCTATAAAAATTAAATTTTGACAAAATTTGTATAAAAATTAAATTTTGACAAAATTTCATATAAAAATTAAATTTTGACAAAATTTCCTATAAAAATTAAATTTTGACAAAATTTTCTATAAAAATTAAATATTGAAAAAATTTTCTATAAAAATTAAATGTTGACAAAGGTTCCTATAAAAATAAAACTTTTACAAAAATTCCTATAGAAATAAAAATTTGACAAATATTCCTATTAAAATTAAATTTTGACAAAATTTTTTATAGAAATTAAATTTTGACAAAATTTTCTTATAAAAATTCAATTTTGAAAATATTTCCTATAAAATAAAATTTAGACAAAATTTGCTATTAAAATTTAATTTAAACCAAATTTCCTATGAAAATTAATATTTCCTATAAAATAAAATTTTGACAAAATTTCCTATAAAAATTAAATTTTGACAAAATTTTTTATAAAAAATAAAATTTTGAAAATATTTCCTATAAAATAAAATTTTGACAAAATTTCCTATAAAAACTAAATTTTGACAAAATTTCTTATAAAAATTAAATTATGAGAAAATTTTCTATAAAGATTAAATTTTGACAAAATTTCCTATAAAGATTAAATTTTGACAAAATTTCCTCTAGATATGACATTTGACAAAATTTGCTATAGAAATGAAATTTTGAATATCTTTCCTATAAAAATGAAATTTACACAAAATTTCCCATAGAAATCAAATTTTGACAAAATTTCCCATAGAAATGAAATTTTGACAAAATTTCGTATAAAAACGAAATTTGGACAAAATTTCCTATTAAATGAAGTTTTGAGAAAATCTTATATATAAAATTGAATTTGTGTTTGTTTGTTTGTCGGTTTGTTTGTTAGTTTCGTACTCTCCCCCTTATCCCAAAAGTACTGCCAAAATAAAAAGTGGACCGATCGGGACAATAAAAATTTTTTTGCACTTTCACAGTCAACACAAAACATAGTTTCTATGGTTAGGGTCGGGTACCTCGGGGGCCGTCCAAAACCCGCCAAATGGGTATATAGACCAATCACGACAATATAGACCTCAAACGAAAGGTGCTTGAGAGAAAAAAACGAATTTCATATCCAATTGAAGAGCCATGTGTTTGGGGAACTGCCCCACCCGAAAATACCGTCATATTATATAAAAGCTATATGAATCTCATTTTGGGGACAAAGACCCTGAGGTCCATCCCACCCTCAAACAGAACTTATTTACCGATCATGCCATTAAGGGGCTCATATAAAATGTATTTGAAAGTAGAGCACGAAGCGTATATTTACTTTAAAAGCCAAGTGTTTGGGTGGCCACCCCACCCCAGAAATACCCCCTTAACCGGAATATGTTCCAATACGATAATATAGGACTCAAAAGAAAGACTTTTGGGAGTGTCTCACACATCAATGAAAGCTTTCCGATTCAAGTTTAAACTCAATGATAAAGGACTTTTTCATAGCCGAATCCGAACGGCATGCCGCAGTGCGACACCTCTTTGGGGAGAATTTTTTGCATGACCATGCATGGTATGGTACTTCGCAAATGTCGTCAGCATTAAGAGGGGATAACCACTGCTTTAAATTTTGTACGATGTTTTCGCCAGGATTCGAACGCAGGCGTTCAGTGTCATAGACGGGCATAGGCTACAGTGGCACGAATTCGATATCCACAGTCGGGGCGAAGTGTCCCCACCCTAAAAAGATATTGGAGAGTTAAAGAAGGCGCAGCGGAGCGGGCCCGCTAGTTTCCTATAAAAATGAAAATTCAAAAAAAAATCCTATAAAAATTAACTTTTTACAAAATTTCCTTTTAAAATTATATGTTGACACAGTTTTCTTTAAAAATCCTATGGAGATGTTTCTTATCGCTTTTAGTCAAATATTTTCACTTCACATAACTCTTGGTGTATTTTAATCTATTAACACCATAAAATTAATTCTATTCCAAATATAATAAAATCTAAATTAACGCCTTTTTTAATTAAAACTGACGGATTTCATGAGATCTATTTTTTCTAACAATGACCACTTACCCTTACTATGACGCAGGTTAATTTCCAAAAGCCTTTAATAGACGTCAGCTATAGCAGAAATAGAATAAATAAATAATGAATAAATAAATAAAAACAATAAGATGAACTTAACATGATTGACATTTTATGTTGACAACAATTATTTTACACCTTTTTCGAAATGTGGGAAAACATAACAGACAGACTTAACAGTAGAAATGTTTTTTTTTGCAAGCGGATAATTATAACTGATATCAGTTATAGAGTATTGCATACTTTTAGGATAATCTCAAAAATTTTAAGGAAAATCAATAAATTTTAGCTTGATAGAAACTCTCTTTTACTCATTTATTTTTAAATAAAAATTTTATTAAATTGTTATTTTTTTAAAACGTTTTTGTCCAATTTTTATTTCTGTAGTAAGATGTCAAAATTTGTTTCTGAAAAAAATTTATTAAAAATTATTTCCATTGTGTATTTTTCAATTTTTTTTTAAATTTTGGCAAAATTTAATTTTTTTACAATGTCCAAATATTTTTTAACAAAGAATTTTTGAAAAATTATGATTTTTTTATAAAAAATTTTGTTTTAAATTTCCTACATGAAATCTGTCAAAATTTTGCTTTGTATAAATTTTTTTCAAAATTGAATTTTTTTTATTAATATAATTTTTATAAGAAAATTTTCATTATATTGATTTTGGCAGAAAATTTTGTCAAAATTTTTTTACTATTTATTTTTTTAATTTTATTTAAATAGAAAATTTAGTGTATTTTCTGTTAGTTTTGTTCAGTTTTATTTTTATAGAAAATTTTGTCAAGATTTTATTATTGACGAACATTTTGTCATGATTTTATTTTTATGGAAATTTTTTTCATTTTTTTCTTCAGAAAATATTTTTGATATAAAAAAAAACACAACCATTATCTCGTTTCCCTTTTACCCTTCTCATTTTGTTTTCTCCCACTCTTTTTTTCCCATATTTCACACCTTCATCAACAACTAGCTTTCAGCTTGTAAATTGTCAATCTTATGTAAAAGGACTCTACACACATTTATTATGTAACAATTCGAGATTTTCGGCACGAAACAATAACATTAGTGCTACAATTACAAAGACAGTAGTTTTAATATCATCATCCCTTCCTGCATAACATCCCTAAATAACCCTCTTTTCCATTTTAAGAAAAAAAAAGAAAAATCTTAGAATGTCATTTGCATTGCAATGCTAATTTGCTTGGAATTTTAAATGAGCGTCAATTTTTCATTCACCGTTTTCATATAAAAAAAAAGAAAACATGAACTCAATATTTTGACACTTTCATTTGATAAGCCACAGAGCAATACAAGGTAATTTTTACATAGTGTCGTTTGCATTCCTCTTTGGAATTATTCGGGGAAATTTCAAAATGCATTCCCCAGAGAAGTAACCAGCATCCAAAGTGTTATACTCCAAAAACCATAAACAATCACTACTGACAGCGAGAAAGCGGCAAACAAATTTCAAAATCTATTGAAGTCGACAAAGACATCACAGACAGTGAATCACAAGTAAAGCTTTTATTTTGACACAATTTTTCTTTAAAACTAAAATTATGACAAAATTTTCTATAGAATTAAAATTTTGATAACATTTTCTATGAAATAAATTTTTAATAAAATTAAAATAAAAAATTTTCTATTAAAATGCATTTTGACAGTATCTTATTTATATATAAAAATCATTTTGTGTTTGTTTGTTTGTGTGTTCCTTATATACTCAGAAACGGCTGAACCGATTTTCTTGAAATTTTCACAGATGATGCATAATGATCCCGTGGTGAAAATAGGGTACTACATTTTTTGATATCTTAAAGGGGGGCGGACCCTCCCCCTTACCCTAATTTTCGGAAACGCCAGACCTCGGAGATAGGTGTCGCGATTTAACCGAAATTTTGTGTGCTCTCTTATAGTAACCTACAAACAAAAATTTGGTATCCAAATTTCGCTTGGGGTACTAGGGGGCCGCCCCACCCCCAAAACCAACCAAATATATATACAATCATGACAATATGGAACTCACATGAAAGGTATTTAAGATTAGAAAACGTATCTGATATCTGATATCTGATGATGACAATGGCAATATGTGACTCAAATAAATGGTATTTGCGAGTAGATTACGAATTTGATATTCAAATGTGGGACCAAGCTTCTGGGGATCCACCCCTTCCCCAAAACACCGCCCAAAGGGGACAAATTTACGAGCATAGCAATATGGGGCTCAAATGATAAGTCTTTGGGAGTAAAGCACGAATTTGATATTAATATTCGGAAAAAGGGTTTATGGGCCACCCCAACCCCACAAAACCACCCAAATAGGACGTATTGGCTGACCATTGCAAAATGAGCCTCAAATAAGAGATATTTTAGAGTAGAATATTCAGTATATTCAGGGCCAAGTCACTAAGTGGCCCCCATCCCTCAAAACAGCTCCCAAAAGTGTCATGTGTCTCGACTATGGAAATATGGGGCACAAATGAAAGGTAATTGGGAGAAGACTACGAAAGTGATATCAACATTCGGGACCAACTGTCTAACCGACGTTCCACCCAAAAATAGGATGTATTTGCTCACCATGACAATTTGGGTCTTAAAGAGAGTGGAGCTCGATATTATTAGTTTTTAGGGCCCATACCCCAAGCCGGACATATTTACTGACTTTTACAATTAGGGGTTTAAATAAAAGATATTTGAGATTAGCAAACGTATTTGATATCTAATTTTGAGGCCAATGGCAATATGGGGTTCAAATAAAAGATATTTGAGAGTAGAGCAAAATGCTGATATATTTTCAGGGCTAAGTTCTTGGGCGACCACTCTACTCCCCAGACCATGTCAATATGGGGCCCAAGTAAAAGTTATTGGGGTGTAGAGCACGAAATTGTTACCCACTTTCGGAACCAATTTTCTGGTTGTCTATCCTTCCCCAAAAACAACCCACAAATAGCAATTATTTACTCACCGACGCAATATGGGGCTCAAATAAAGGTATTTGGGAATATAATACTATTCTGATATCCAAAAGTGGGACCATGTAAAAAAACACCCCCAAATAGTAAAAATTTGCCGACCATGGTAATATGTGGCTCAAATGAAAGGTATTTGAGATTTAAAAACGAATTTAATAAATAATTTGGGGCCTAGTGTTTGGGGGACGCCTCATCCCATAAACTCCCCAATATGGGGTTTAAAAATGGTTTTTGGGGGGTAGAGTACGATGCTAATATTTTTTCAGGGCTAAGTGTCTGGGGGTTCACCTCACCCCACAAAACATCCCTAAATTGGACATACATATCTACCGATCTTGGCAATTTGGAGCTCAAATGAAACGTATTTGGGAGTAGGGCACGAAATTCATACCCACTTACGGAAGCACGTTTCTGGAGATCCACACCACTCCCTTAACCCACCAATCACCACCCTGGGGCACTTCCCTCTAGCAGAATCCATATGAGAATATCGGGCCCCAATAAAGACTTCTAAGCTAAAAATAAGTCTTTAACATCCAAACTTAAATGACCACACACCCTCCGAGCGAATTCATAGACGTATAATCATATGGAATTCAGAAAAAGCATTTATATTGTTAAACTGTTTCTCAGGATATATACACATACTATTTTCGTACCATGATATTTCACTAAAAGCTCTTTAATTGTCAAAAATAAATATTCAAAGGACAATTTTGTTCCATATAAAGTAAAAGAAGGCGCAGCGGATCGGGCCCGGTCCAGCTTGTTTTATATAAAATTAAATTTTTGGCAAAAATTTTATACAAAATTTAATTTTGTAAAAATTGTATACAAAATTTATATTGCGACAGCATTTTCTATACAAATTAAGTATTGACAAAATTTTCTATAAAATTTCCATAAGAAAAACATTTTGACAAAATTTTCTATAAAAAATAAAATGTTGACAAAATATTAACTAAAATTAAAATTTTGATAAAAATGTGTAAAAAAATTAATTTTAACAAAATAATATATATAAAAATAAAAATTTGGCAAAAAGTTTATACAAAAATCAAATAAAATTTTGACAAAATTTCCTATAAAAAGAAATTTATCAAAATATTCTCTGAAAATTCAAATTTGGAAAAATTTTCCAAAAAAAATTGAAGTTTGACAAAAAATTTGTCTAAATATTTTTGTAGCATTTTCTGCAAGTATAATAAATAAAATATAATTTTTATAAAATTTTCTACAAATATAAAATAATGATCAAATTTTTTATAAAAATAAAGTGTTGACCAATTTTACTATAGAAATAATTTTTTAATATTAAATTACAAGACATTTTCTTTGTTTACCCATCTTACCTCACAGTGTGTGTAGCCACATGGCAATGCTTGGATGTCTATAAGCTAAATCATTGTTCTTCCACTTCACTGAGAAGGTTGAATTGTAACGGTTTATTAACCCTCTCATTCTCTGGATCTGATTTACAACAGGCCTCTTGCATACACACAAACACTTACCTACACACCTACACACCTACACAATGACTTTTCTTGATTGTTAGTTCACTTTGCCTTACCTCTTAGCTACGCTTTTGGAAAGAAACCTGTCAAGTGGCTAATGATTTCTTTATTGCCACAACAATTTACAAATTGTTTAGAGTTTACGTTCTGTGTCTCTCTCACTCTCTCCGCTCTTCGGGCCTCTCCTTTCTTGTAAGGGAAGTACAATTTCGTAGACATTTTTCACGCTAAGGAAATAAACCAACAAAGAAACTTTCTTGTGCGAATCTATGAAGGAATCACTTTATCCTTTCGTTTGTTTATTTACTTTAGCTAGGATATTTGCCTTGTTTATCATTTCGTTGTATCGTGACAATTACTCTCATTTATTATTGATAGACTTGTTAAAAGTCACTGCTTGCTCTTTGCTGAATGACTGGCTGACTTTGCATTGTTGTGGCAATCGAGGTTTGACTGACAACCACGAAATCTGTTCGCCAGCGTTTAGTTATTCGAGACAATTCAAAACATTGATGCTCTTTTCGTGGAAGTACGTAGTTGTTGATGTTGTTGTTTCACACATTTTGTTTATGGTGGGAAAGGTTTAAAATTGAACTGAAAAAAAAACATTTTTGGATTAATAGAGGAAATTTTGTAAAAATTTTAATTCTATAAAAAATTTCATTACAACGGAAATTTTGTCAAAATGTCATGTGTATAGGAAACTTTGTCAAGTTTACATTCTCAACGAAAAGCGTAGGGGACGGTCCCCCTACGCACCTCATTCCAAATTTGGACACCAAATTCTTGTTTTTAGTTTACTATAGGTCAGGTTTAAGTGGCAGTCTGTCGTCAGAGTAGCTTAGACGTTTTCATCCACTGTGTGCCACAGGAACAGGAGAAGAAAGATGCCTTCTAGTTCCTATCGTTAAACCATCCAGATTGGTTATGGGTTACTATAAAAGTTCAAACAAAATTTCGTTTGGGTCGCCGCACCCATCTTCGTTTTTAAAACTTAGGGGACGTTTTTTCAAAATTTTATTTTTTTTGGTAATTTTATCAATTTTGTTAGAATTTAATTTTTATAGGAAACTAGCTGTACCCGACCCGCTATGATGCGCCTTCATTAGCATCACTCCAAAAATAAGTTTCTTACGTGTAACTCCCCACTGCAATTAGTTTATCTACTACCAAATTCCTTTTATTGAACCACATATAGCCATGATGGACAAATATTCACTTTTGGGAGAAGTTTGAACCTTTTTTTTATTACCATATTCGTAATCCACTTCCGAAAACCTTTTATTTGAGTCCCATATTGTCATGATGGTCTAATATGCCCACTTAGGACGGTTTTGATTTTGGGGTGGCCCCTTGGTATTTACACCCCATTTTTAACATTCGATAATCATACTCTTACCCCACTCTCAAATACTTTTCATTGGAGTTCCATATTGTCCCGATCGGTCCACTTTGATTTTGGGCGGTACTTTTGGGGCGGTTTTGAGCTTGAGACGGCTCCCTAGATATTTAGATCTAATTTTTAATATATTGGGTTGCCCAAAACGTAATTGCCGATTTTTCATATAGTCGGCGTTGACAAATTTTTTCACAGCTTGTGACTCTGTAATTGCATTCTTTCTTCTGTCAGTTATCAGCTGCTACTTTTAGCTTGCTTTAGAAAAAAAGTGTAAAAAAAGTATATTTGATTAAAGTTCATTCTAAGTTTTATTAAAAATGCATTTACTTTCTTTTAAAAAATCCGCAATTACTTTTTGGGCAACCCAATAATTATCATACTCTACTCCCGAATACCTTTCATTTGAGTCCCATGTGGCCCCGATCGGTCCATTTGTGATTTTGGGCGGTTTTGGACTTGGGACGACTCCCTAGATACTTGGATCCAATTCTTAGTATCATATTCATAATCTACTCTCGAATACCTTTCATTGGGGTTCTATATTGTTCCGATCGGAACAATGTATTTAGTTTTGTACAAAAATTTTATTTTTATAGAAAACTAGCTGAACCGCGCCCGCTCCGCTGCGCCTTCTTTTACTTATATGGAACAAAATTATCCTTTGAATATGTATTTTCGACAATAAAAGAGCCTTTAGTGAAATACCATGTTACGAAAATAGTATATGTATATCGCTTGACTAACAGTATAAGAATATAAATGCCTTTATTTGAATCCCATATGATCTTTATTGGTCTATGAATTCGCTCGGAGGGTTTAGGGTCATTAACGTTTGGCTGTTACATACTCTCAATTCTTAAATGTCTTTATTTCATCCCGATATTGTATTTTTAGCATGCTTTAAAAAAAAAGTGTAAAAAAAGTATATTTGATTAAAGTTCATTCTATGTTTTATTAAAAATGCATTTACTTTCTTTTAAAAAATCCGCAATTACTTTTTGGGCAACCCAATACATATATTTGGTAGGTTTTGGGATACCAAATTTCTACTTTTAGGTTACTATAAGAGAGCACACAAAATTTCGCTTAAATCGCATCACCCATTACCGAGATCTGGAATTTCTGAAAATTAGGGTAAGGGGGAGGGTTCGCCCCTCCTTCAGATATCAAAAAATATAGTACCCCATTTTCACCACGGGATCATTATGCACCATCTGCTATCAATTTCAAGAAAATCGGTTCAATCGTTTTTGAGTCTATAGGGAACACACAAATAAAACAACAAAGAAACACAAATTGATTTTCATATATAATATTTTGTCATTATTTTATTTCTAAAGCAAATTTTGTAAAAATTTTATTTTTATATTAAATTATAATTTATTTTTATATTTATATTTATATTTTTATAAAAAAAAATTGTAATTTTTGTTTTTATAGAAAAGTTTGTTAAACATGTACTTTTGTAATACCAAAAAATATTGTTAAAATTTTGTCTTTTTTTTCATTTAGAAAATATATACCTCACTGTTTATTTTTATACCCACCACCGAACGAAGGGGGTATATTCATTTTGTCATTCCGTGTGCAACACATCGAAATATCCATTTCCGACCCTATAAAGTATATATATTCTTGATCAGCGTAAAAATCTAAGACGATCTAGACATATCCGTCCGTCTGTCTGTTCAAATCACGCTACAGGCTTCAAAAATAGAGATATTGAGCTGGAACTTTGCCCAGATTCTGTTTTTTTTCCATAAGCAGGTTAAGTTCGAAGATGGGCTATATCTTGATATAGCCCCCTTATAGACCGATCGGCCGATTTAGTGTAATAAGCCCATAAAAGCCACATTTATTGTCCGATTTTGCTGAAATTTGGGACAGTGAGTTGTGTTAGGCCCTTCGACATTGGCTCAGATCGGTCCAGATTTGAATATAGCTGCCTTATAGACCGATCCTCCGATTTAGGGTCCTAGGCCCATAAAAGCCACATTTATTATCCGATTTTCCTAAAATTTGGGACAGTGGGTTGTGTTAGGCCCTTCGACATCCTCCATGAATTTGGCTCAGATCGGCCCAGATTTGGATATAGCTGCCATATAGACCGATCCTCCGATTAAGGGTCTTAGGCCCATAAAAGCCACATTTATTATCCGATTTTGCTGAAATTTGGGACAGTGTGTTGTGTTAGGCCCTTCGATATCCTCCATGAATTTGGCTCAGATCGGCCCAGATTTGAATATAGCTGCCATATAGACCGATCTTCCGATTTAGGGTCTTAGGCCCATAAAAGCCACATTTATTGTCCGAAATTGCTGAAATTTGAGACAGTGAGTTGTGTTTCGCCGAAGTTTGGAACAGTGATTTGCGTTAGGCCTATCTATCTAGATCTATCAAAATTTGCATATAGCTGCCATATAGACCGATATCTCTTGATTTAAAGTCTTGACCCAAAAAAAGGCGCATTTATAATCCGATTTAACTGAAATTTGACACATTGACTTATGTTGGGCTTTTCGATATCCTTGTTGTATATGGTTCAGATCGGTTTATTTTTAGATATAGCTACTAAAAAGACCAATAGCTTGTTATACACAATTGAACAATGACTTGTACTTATTAGTATTTGGTCCAAATCGGATCATATTTCGATATAACTGCTACGGGACATAAGAAATGCAATTTTCACATGATTTTGTTGAAAGGTGGTGGGTATCCAAAATTCGGCCTGGCCGAACTTAACGCCTTTTTACTTGTTATATATTGGGTTGCCTAAAAAGTAATTGCGGATTTTTCATATAGTCGGCGTTGACAAATTTTTTCACAGCTTGTGACTGTGTAATTGCATTCTTTCTTCTGTCAGTTATCAGCTGTTACTTTTAGCATGCTTTAGAAAAAAAAGTGTAAAATAAGTATATTTGATTAAAGTTCATTCTAAGTTTTAATAAAAATGCATTTACTTTCTTTTAATAAATCCGCAATTACTTTTTGGGCAACCCAAAATTTAATTTTATAAAGAAGGTCTTTATATGTATTTGTTTGGCAGTTTTTCCCCATTTGTTTTCTACAATTTTTAGCTTTCATTTCATCGAGAACTTTTATAAATTTAAATTTAAATAAGTTTTAATATAATTATAATTTAATTAATAGCAATCATACGCCACAATGAAAGACCATCTGAAATTAATTCATAAGTCATACGCCACATATTACGGTTTGATAGAATTTTGCAAAGAAACCAATTATGAGGTAAAAAGTTTACCTCTTAATTAGTTACCCCCCATATAGTATTTTTAGATATTTGTATTTTCTAGAATGCATATTGAAGTTTATTTAAAGAACCCTCTTCAAAAGTTCATTTACATTTTCAGCAATTTTTTTCACAAAAAATGCTGTATATAGAAAATGATCTCATTTATTCATTTATTTTTTTCTTTCAATTTCAGTTTGCTTTATTTATGCCTGAAAAAAGGCGTTACCAAATAACTACAAAAAAAAAACCAACGAGCCATAGCCCCATATATACAGTAACTGCGCCTGCGAAAATGTGTCAGAAAAACCATTTAACCATTTATTCCTCCTGTATCGGCGACCTACCTTAACTGTTACGTTTGTCGGTTTCAATTTTAATTAGGCAAAACCATTTGCCATATATCAAGGATTATACAAGATTTTATTGGCCAAATTTGAGAAATTCCAATACATAAGGCTTTAAGCAGCAGACAAAACAACAACAACAGCGAAAATAATAAACAAAAAAGCCTGTAATAACTTCCATGAAAATCATAGACAATACTCTATAGTCTATTGAAAGAGTAACAATGCGCATGTTCCTCTACTCATAATGAAAAATGTAAATGAACATCCCTTACTAGCTAGTACTACTAGATTATCAATCAACGAAGGCTTTCGTTGTTTTGCTTCGCGATATGCCGGAAAACAATGCCACGAAGTTAAAAGTTATAGCTCGTTTTATAATGTACCGCTAAGATCACAACAGGATAACGGAAGTCATTTTAACAACCGGATATGCAGTCAGTCACAACATCCCATACCGTAAAGACATGCAGCATCATAAGTTGCAATTGTTTTAAAAATTTAAAAGTGATATTTAAAAACAAACAGAAATTAGTAGAACATTTTCGAGCATTCAAGTGTTAAAGTGCTTGTTAAAAGTTTTTTTTTTTAATTTCATTTCCTTGGCAAATTGGTTCAGGGCCTTATGTAATTTTGATTGTTGCTCAGAAAGCCCTATTATAATATCAGTTGGCTTTCGGGCTGCAATTAAAAACAAATAAGTGACCCGCTCAGCAAAACAGGGAAAAAAACGAAAAAAGTACAAAAACAAGTATTAAAAGAAAGTCACAAAAATTTAAAAAATTTAACTGTTTATACAAAAAAAAAATTGAAAAATGGTGATTAAAACTGAAAAATTTAATTGATATGTAAAAACCAAAATATATTTATTTTCTAATTTAAAATTTTCCATAATTTTTCATAACAAAACTTTATTTCCAACTCAAACAAAATATCTGAAATTTTGGGTAAGTTCAATTCATAAATTATCCTTTCCGAAAATGTTTTCCATTAATTTTAATTGTGATGGTATTTCTATAAAACTAGCTGACCCGGTGTACTTCGCTACACCAAGAAATGCTGATTAAATTTTGTCTTAAAAAAAAATAAAATATTTTTTTAATATTTATTGAGATATTTATACCCTCCACCATAGGATGAGGGTATAATAGTTTCGTCATTCTGTTTGTAACACCTCGAAATATTATATATATTCTAGATCGTCGGTCTTTCCATGTCCGTCCGTCTGTCGAAAGCACGCTAACTTTCGAAGTTTACTCCTTCGAAAGCTTGCTAGGCGCCTGAAATTTTGCACAAATACTTCCTACTAGCGTAGATCGGTTGTGTTTGTAAATAGACCGAATTGGTTCATGTTTTGAAATAGTTGCCATTTAAACCGATCTTGGGTCTTAACTTCTCGAGAAGAAATTTTGTATGAAGTGTTTTGGTTTGGTCATCAACAACTGTGTCAAGTATGGACGAAATCGGTTCATAACCTGATATAGCTGCCATATAAACCGATATCGGATCATGAATTCTTGAGCCTCTAGAAGGCGCAATAAGTATCCGATTTTACTGACATTTTGCACGAAGTGCATTGGTTTGACAACCAGCACCTGTGTCAAGTATGGTCCAAATCGGTTTATAACCTAATATAGCTCCCATATAAAACGATTTCAGATCTTGACTTATTTAGCCGATAGATGGCGCAATTAATATCCGATTTGGCTGAAATTTTGCATTAAGTGTTTCAATCTAGATTCAAACAACTGCGCCAAGTATGGTCCAAATCGCTTTATTACTTGATATAGCTGCCATATAAACCGATTTCGGATATTGATTTTTTGAGCCGATAGAGGGCGCAATTATTATCCGATTTGGCTGAAATTTTGCATAAAGTGTTTTGGTTTCACCAGCAGCAACTATGCAAAATATGGCTTAAATCGGTGCATAACCTGATACAGCTTCCACATAAACCGATTTCGGATCTTGAGTGAATAGAGGGAGCACTTGACTTCTTGAGCCGATAGACGGCGCAATTAGTATCCGATTTGGCTGAAATTTTGCATTAAGTGTTTTGTTCTAGATTCTTACAACTGCGCCAAGTATGGTCCAAATCGCTTTATTACTTGATATAGCTGCCATATAAACCGATTTCGGATATTGATTTTTTGAGCCGATAGAGGGCGCAATTATTATCCGATTTGGCTGAAATTTTGCATAAAGTTTGACCATCAGCAACTCTGCCCAGTATGGTTCAATTCGGTTCATAATCTGATATAGCTCCCATATAAACCGATTTCAGATCTTGACTTCTTGAGCCGATAGACGGCGCAATTAATATCCGATTTGGCTGAAATTTTGCATTAAGTGTTTCGATCTAGATTCAAACAAGTGCGCCAAGTATGGTCCAAATCGTTTCATTACTTGATATAGCTGGCATATAAACCGATTTCGGATATTGATTTTTTTAGCCGATAGAGGGCGCAATTTTTATCCGATTTGGCTGAAATTTTGCATAAAGGGTTTTGGTTTGACCAGCAGCAACTCTATGGCTTAAATCGGTGCATAACCTGATACAGCTCCCACTTAAACCGATTTCAGATGCTGACTACTTGAGCGAATAGAGGTCGGCAATACTATCTTATTTGGCTGAAAATTTGCGTGAAATTTGACAAGTATAGTCCAAACCTGTTCATAAGCTGATATAGCTCCCATATAAAGCGATTGCTGATCTTGACTTCTTGGGCGCATAGAGGGCGCAATTATTATCCTATTTAGCTAAAATTTTGCATGAAGTGTTTTGGTTTGACCATCAACAACTGTGTTATATATGGTCCAAATCGGGTTATAACCTAATATTGTATAGCTCCCATAAAAACTGGTTTCGGATCTTGACTTCCTGAGCCGATAGAAAGCGTAATTATTAGCCGATTTGGCTGAAATTTTGCAAGAAGTGTTTTGGTTTGATCATTAACAACTGTGCCAAGTATGGTTCAAACTGGGTCATAACCTGATATAGCTCTCATATAAACCGATTTTGGATCTTGGCGCAATTATTGTCCGATTCGGCAGAAATTTTGCATGAAGTGTTTGTTCTAACTTTCAACGACTGCGCCAAATATGATTCAAACCTGATATAGCTCCAATATAAACCGATCTTTCAATTATACTTCTTCAGCCTCTACATTACTTTACTTTAATTGGCTATGATAGAAGATTTGTCCCATTAGCCGAACGTAGAATATCGTTCGTTCGATCTTCTGAGCTTATTCTAAAATTTTGACACCAAGTTTCGAGGTGTCTCCCACCACTTGATCTTTCAATCGGGCTTTTGGTCACCCCGGTTTGCGTGTACTACCGTACTACTTCTTTGTTGGGGCTTTTTCATCCATTCTGACAACATGACCTAGCCAACGCAATTCTTATCCGATTTAGCTGATATTTTGCATAACAACTTCCTGTATGACCTTTAACACGTATGTTGTTAGCCTGTGTCGGTCCATAACCGGATATAGCTCCCATGTAAACAGATCGCTCAATTTTATTTCTTAAGCCACTATAGGGCTCAATTCGTATCCGATTTGGCTGAATTTTTGCACAACGACTTCCACTTTGGTATCCAACAGCCAAACCAAGTATGACCTCAATCGGTTCATAACATGGTATAGCTGATATAGCATAGCAATTCTTATCCATTATCCTGGGTCTGTCCATAAAGAGTATCGGCCAAAGAGCTTGACAAATGCGATCCCTGGTGGAGCGTATATGCCAATTTAACCGAACTTAGCACTTGAGAAGCAAATATATGTAAATTCGATGGTTTTTCAACTCGCGAACACGCAACCAAAAGCTGGTCATATGAAAAACAGGGATTCGCTAAGTTGAGACCGCAAACCTGAAATGTTTGTCCTTGGGATTTGTTTATTGTCATTGGAAATGCCAATTTGACCGGAAATCGATAAGCAAGTCAGTACGTATCAATGTGTTGCGGGGGCTTAGCAAATGGGTTCTGTACATGTTGCGGTTATGAGGTTATTATGTAATAAATTTTGGGGAGGTCAATATTTCGTTATAAAGTAATCGGCGCACCAACTTTTAACTGTAACAAATGTGGGGGAGACCTGGTATATCAAGTGCATTTAAAAATTTAAAATTCGGTTGGGTAGTTGACTACGTCCTCTTCACGTGTAATAGAATTCATAGATTTGTGTGAAGTCATGTCTTCAAGAGTTTTGTCCAAAACGCCGCTGATGATGGAGTTTACATCTCTGTTTTTTAGCAGCCAATAGGGCGCATTCCGGGAGCCATTGTTAATTTTTGATATTTTGTTGAAGCCAACTGCAAAAGATAGAGGGAAATGCTACCAAATTTCTGTTAGAATCGACAGCTATCTTTCCCTTGCTTACATCCAGCAATACTTTGAAGAATACTGAGACGGAATTGTGTTGTAGTTGGACTCGCATGTTTGTTTCCAAATATAGTTTCTTAACATGCTGGCAAAAAAAAGCCGACTTCAAGCAAGCATTTAGTTCAACTGCTGGAGTTCCTGCTGGCACTACGGGAAGTGTTTGACGAAAGTCTCCTGCTAGTACATCCAAAGAAAAATTGATACCAAACGTGCTCATTTCAGTACCATACGGCATTCAAAGAAAATCAACACTGTATGATACAAAAACAATACCGAATGGTATGGGTGAAACATAAAATGATTAGTACCGTTTAGTTCTAGCCTTATTACCGAACTGGTATTGGTTTTAATAAAAATTTGTTATTGGCTTTAGCACCAGACCGTTAATGGTTTAAGTACTGTTATTGGTTTAAGCGGACCCTCCCCCTTACCCTAATTTTCAGAAACGCCAGATCTCGGAGATGGGTGGTGCGATTTAAGCGAACTTTTGTGTGCTCTCATATAGTACCCTAAAAATAAGAATATGGTATCCAAATTTCGGATAGGGTACCTAGGGGGCCGCCCCACCCTAAAACTTACCAAACATATATTTACACCAATCACGACAATAGGGAACTCAAATGAAAGGTATTTAGGATAAGAAAACGTATCTGATGTCCAAATGTCGGACCAAGTGTTAGGGGGACCATCCCAACCCCAAAACACCCCTAAATCGGACATATTTACCAACTATGGCAATATGGGAAAGGTATTTGCGAGTAGAATACGAATCTAATGCACAAATGTAGGACCACGTTTCTGAGGGTCCACCCCTTCCCCAAAACACCCCCCAAAAAGGACTTTTTTCTGACCTTAGCAATATGGGGCTTAAATAAAAGGTATTTAAGTGTAGAACTAGAATCTGATATTCAAATATGGGACCACGTGTTTGGGGGACCACCTCTCCCCAAAAACATCCCCCAAGGGGACAAATTTACGACTATAGCAATATGGGGCTCAAATGAAAGATCTTTGGGAGTTAATCACGAATCTGATATCAATATTGGGGAAAAGTGTCTATGGGGCCACCCCAACCCCACAACACCACCCAAATAGGAAGTATTTGCTGACTATTGCAATATGAGGCTCTAATAAGAGGGTTTTTAGAGTATAACACGAAGCAGATATATATGTTCAAAGCCAATTCACTGAGTGGCCACCCATCCCGCAAAACACCCCCCAAGCCGATCATATTTGCCGACTATGGAAATATGGGGCTCAAATTAAAGGTATTTGGGAGTAGACCATTGGTGCATTTGTTTGTAACGCCCAGAAGGAAGAAAAATAGACCAATTGATACGTATACCGATTGACTCAGAAGCACTTCTAAATCAATTTAGCAATGTCCGTTTGTCCATGCAAAATTTGTGTACAAAGTACGGGTCGCAATTTTCGTCTAGTCGCTACAGGTCTCAGAGTACAGTTCGCAGTTTTGGTACAGGCATGTTTTTCGGCCTAGAGACGAAACCTATTGAAATGGGGAAAAAATCGGTTTAGAATTGGATATAGCTTCCACATACATGTTTGTCCGATTGCAATAACGTTGTCAATTTTTAACCGATTCTGTCGAAATTTGACTGGAATGGTTTTCTCTTGACTCTCGACATTACCGGTGAACTTCACAGAAAACGGTCCAGATTTAGATGAAGCTCTCATATATACGGGTATATATCGACCGATTTTCACTCCTAGAGCCACCGCAAGCACATTAATTGACCAATCTTGCCAAAATTTTGTACGTGTGGTTGTAGAATTCAGATGTGTGCTTTACAACTTACTCTAGTTGGAATGGTTGTAAAGCACCATGATCCATTTGCCATCTACTGCTGATGATTTTTCTTGGTCGAAAATGAAATCGCGATACAGACAACCAGTCAAATGCTTCTAGCAACAACACACTTTTTGCTGACTTTTAAATGTTTTTTTGCTATACTATTCTTTGAATAGAATGCATTAAACAATGATCACAAGCCGGACAATATCCTGCAATTGAATCTCAACAAAATGAAAAATCACAAAATAAAATACAAAAATAAATTATTTCTATGTAAAGATAAAACTTAAAAGACATTTTTTCCAAAGACAAAATTTCAATGATATATAGTCTAAAGGCAAAATCTTGCTCAGACACGGGCATCCACGAAATTATGTTGTCTAAAAGAAAGATTTCGATAAATAATCTTTTCAAACGAAAACATTTCCTAAAATTGTTTCTATAGACAATTTTCAATAAATATTTTAAAAGACAAAATTTTAACCCAGGTCAGTATAGCTTTCGGTATTATAACGATACACAAAGGACTACGAGCTCACTTATGTAAAATCGGTGCGGCAAGTGATAGCATATGTAGGGATTGTGGGGATGATGATGAGACCTTTTTTCCTTGGAATGTCATCCCAGCAAAAAGTAAAAGGGTAAGTCAGTGGGTAGATAGTAGATATATCCTCACAATAATACTTTAACATGGGCATGACCTTCAAGGAAAGTGCTTCAGAGTTAGTATACCACCAGATGACAAATAATGAATTCTTCGTACAGATAGTAAAGTGCTAAAAATAATGGTATACCTCTAAACATACCGAAGTATAGAAAATAATAGCTTTCAAATAATGGCATACCCGTAAACATACTAAATGTTGCAAAAGTAATCCTTCTGGTGCTGTGTAATATTGAGTTTGGCCATGCAATATATTGACATATCCATCTCGTGGTTAAAATGTATTATCTATTTGTCGGAAGGGGGAAGAGCCCTTTCTGATACTTATTTCTAAACTTGCTATTAAAAATCCAAATTCAAAATTGGGTAAACTGGGGTTTATTGGGTTTCTTATTTCGAAATACGATTTTCTTCCTAAACACCCTCATAATTCGAACATCAGGTTATCAAAAAATTAAGTCCGTTTTGGTTGTCAGACTCTGATAGAGTTAGGATAAACAAGTAAAAGCGTGCTAAGTTCGGCCGGGCCGAATCTTATATACCCTCCACCATGGATCTCATTTGTCGAGTTCTTTTCCGGGCATCTCTTCTTTTGGAAAAAGGATATAAGAAAAGATTTCCTCTGCTATTAGAGCGATATCAAGATATGGTCCGGTTTGGACCACAATTAAATTATATGTTGGAGGCCTGCGTGAAATTTCAGCCAATTCGAATAAGAATTGCGCCGTTTGGGGGCTCAAGAAGTAAAATAGAGAGATCGATTTATATGGGAGCTGAATCGGGCTATAGACCGATTCGGACCATAATAAACACATATCTTGATGGTCATGAGAGAAACCGTCGTACAAAATTTCAGGCAAATAGGATAATAATTGCGCCCTCTAGAGGCTCAAGAAGTCAAGACCCAAGATCGGTTTATATGGTAGCTATATCAGGTTATAGACCCATTTAAACCATACTTGGCACAGTTGTTGGATATCATAACAAAACACGTAGTGCCAAAACTCATTCAAATCGGATAAGAATTGCGCCCTCTAGAGGCTCAAGAAGTCAAGACCCAAGATCGGTTTATATGACAGCTATATCAGGTAATAGACCGATTTAAACAATTCTTGGCATAGTTGTTGGATACCATGATAAAACACGTCGTGCGAAATTTCATTCCAATCGGATAAGAATTGCGCACTCTAGAGGCTCTAGAAGTCAAGACCCAAGATCGGTTTATATGGCAGCTATATCAGGTTATGAACCGATTTGAACCTAACTTAGCACAGTTGTTGGATATCATAACAAAACACGTAGTGCCAAAATTCATTCAAATAGGATAAGAATTGCGCCCTCTAGAGGCTCAAGAAGCCAAGACCCAAGATCGGTTTATATGGTAGCTATATCAGGTTATAGACCGATTTGAACCATACTTGGCACAGTTGTTGGATATCATAACAAAACACGTAGTGCCAAAATTCATTCAAATCGGATAAGAATTACGCCCTCTAGAGGCTCAAGAAGTCAAGACCCAAGATCGGTTTATATGGCAGCTATATCAAAACATGGACCGATATGGCCCATTTACAATACCAACCGACCTACACTAATACGAAGTATTTGTGCAAAATTTCAAGCGGCTAGCTTTACTCCTTCGGAAGTTAGCGTGCTTTCGACAGACAGACGGACGGACGGACGGACAGACGGACGGACATGGCTAGATCGACATAAAATGTCACGACGATCAAGAATATATATACTTTATGGGGTCGCAGACGAATATTTCGAGTAGTTACAAACAGAATGACGAAATTAGTATACCCCCCATCTTATGGTGGAGGGTATAAAAATTGGACACGCTAAGAGTCTAAAAAAACTTTTATGGGACGGCACTCATTAATAAGAGAGAAGTATCCCCTGTTCCACAATGCAATGTTCATGGGAAATTTAGTGGTAGTAGTAAGAGTCCAAAAGGGTTCTGAAACTTTAATTTAATGAAAAGAATTTCAGATAAGATCACGAATACAGAAAAATCTACCAAGAAAGCAATCCCGAGAAGGGTACAAGAGGCTCTTGAGAATTTTTAACCCCTTCAATCTATATTTGTTCCATATTGGCCCATAATTATTGAAGAAGTTTCTAGAACAGGAAAGTTACCATGGTATTAAAAGCCTAATTTTTTGGGAAAGTGCATGCTAAGGGCCCTCTGGACCACTTTATCTATGAGTTTTATAGAATAGTACGGAAAATTTATGTCAATACTCTAAAAAGTGTAGATGTTATAGACAGTTAATAATATTAAATAAAAAATATCAAAAATTAGATTATTGATTTCTTGAGAATTTTTTAATTACTTTAAGATTTAACAGAATTCTTTTCGTTTTCAAATTCTTCTTTTGGATTATTGCTTAATTTTTGGGTATTCTTTAAAATCTTATTACCTGGTATGCCAGTGTGTAATGACATGTGCTTACGTAGTTTTTGCTGGGATTATTCTCAATGTAAGTATGTAAGGCAATTGATATGGAGCTCGTAGTGAGTTAAGATGGATTATCAGTCAATAGAAAGCAGCGTTGATTCTGGTAGAAATTTTTTAGTTCCGTAGGCTTTGATCGTACAGGTGGGCACAATAAAATAATTTGTAAAAGATGTTAAAATTTGCTTTTTGGACTATGGATTTTCTTCCAAATAAAATCTTTTTACAATAAAAAGATTACATTGAATAGAACTTAATACTCACCATAAGTAAGGAAATGTATTAAAATATTATATTAGTCGACAGACTTTTATCTATTTTTTTTTTTCAAATTTTTTTGCCCATGAACATTCCACTAAGGAACAGGGGCAAACTTCTCACATATCAATGAGTGCAGTCCGATTCAAGTTTAAGCTCAATGATAAGGGGCCTCCTTTTTATAGTCAAGTTCGAACGGCGTGCCGCAGTGCGACACCTCTTTGGAGAGAAGTTTTACATGGCATAGTACCTCACAAATGTTGCCAGCATTAGGAGGGGAAAACCACCACTGAAAATTTTTTCTGATGGTCTCGCCAGGATTCGAACCCAGGAGAGTAAATTTTATAAAACACTTACGGTCGTCGCTAGGTCATTTGACATCAGTTATTTATTTCATCCAGTGAGTAAGAAATAATGGGCAAAGCAAGAACAAATTTGCAACTGCAATAATGTGGAAATGTCTTCGTATTTTTGATTTCTAGTTCTACCACCTTTTCTATTCTATCTCCTATAAATAAGGAAATTTTTTGGGACTTATTAAGACATGATGCAAATTATTTAACCGGATATCTTTCCCACTTCGGTGGAGAAATTATCGACATCATTTAAGCAGAATGTAGATGACTCATCGTAAAAATTGACCGACACAAATAATAACATGTCGATATCATAAAGGGTGATTTTTTTGAGGTTAGGATTTTCATGCATTAGTATTTGACAGATCACGTGGGATTTCAGACATGGTGTCAAAGAGAAAGATGCTCAGTATGCTTTGACATTTCATCATGAATAGACTTACTAACGAGCAACGCTTGCAAATCATTGAATTTTATTACCAAAATCAGTGTTCGGTTCGAAATGTGTTCATTCACCGTAACGTTGCGTCCAACAGCATCTTTGAAAAAATACGGTCCAATGATTCCACCAGCGTACAAACCACACCAAACAGTGCATTTTTCGGGATGCATGGGCAGTTCTTGAACGGCTTCTGGTTGCTCTTCACTCCAAATGCGGCAATTTTGCTTATTTACGTAGCCATTCAACCAGAAATGAGCCTCATCGCTGAACAAAATTTGTCAAAATTTGAACACATTTCGAACCGAACACTGATTTTGGTAATAAAATTCAATGATTTGCAAGCGTTGCTCGTTAGTAAGTCTATTCATGATGAAATGTCAAAGCATACTGAGCATCTTTCTCTTTGACATCATGTCTGAAATCCCACGTGATCTGTCAAATACTAATGCATGAAAATCCTAACCTCAAAAAAATCACCCTTTATCACTATAAAACTAAGATATTCCCAAAGGCAATCACTTTAAATGATTAGGATTGGCCTATAAATAGTGTGTTGGCAAGCAGTAAAATAATTCACCTCTGACTTTAACTACATATCACTACCGATGGGCCAGTTTCTGGACCCAGTAGGCATCACAATTTAAAAAAAAAAATCTGAGGTATCTTTAGCAATTTCACAGTAACCGAAGAATTTTGGCAATTTTTGATTTGGAAAAAAAGTGTTGACCAATCTAGCTAAATTTTTCCAAAATGCTTTCCTCGACAACTACCGCAATATGTAACAAGTAAAAGCGTGCTAAGTTCGGCCGGGCCGAATCTTATATACCCTCCACCATGAATCGCATTTGTCGAGTTCTTTTCCCGGCATCTCTTCTTAGGCAAAAAAGGATATAAGAAAAGAGTTGCTCTGCTATTAAAACGATATCAAGATATGGTCCGGTTCGGACCACAATTAAATTATATGTTGGAGACCTGTGTAAAATTTCAGCCAATTCGTATAAGAATTGCGCCCATTGGGGCTCACGAAGTAAAATAGAGAGAACGATTTATATGGGATCTGTATCGGGCTCTAGACCGATTCAGACCATAATAAACGCGTTTGTTGATGGTCATGAGAGGATCCATCGTAAAAAATTTCAGGCATATCGGATAATAATTGCGACCTCTAGGGGTCAAGAAGTCAAGATCCCAGATCGGTTTATATGGCAGCTATATCAGGTTATGAACCGATTTGAACCTTATTTGACACAGTTGTTGAAAGTAAAAATAAAATACGTCATGTAAAATTTTAGCCAAATCGAATAGGAATTGCGCCCTCTAGAAGCTCAAGAAGTCAAATCCCCAGATCTGTTTATATGACAGCTATATCAGGTTATGGGCCGATTTCAACCATACTTGGCACAGTTGTTGGACATCATAACGAAATACTTCGTGCAAAAATTCATTCAAATCGGATAAGAATTGTGCCCTCTAGAGGCTCAAGAAGTCAAGACCCAAGATCGGTTTATATGGCAGCAATATCAGGTTATGGACCGATTTAAACCATACTTGGCACAGTTGTTGGGTATCATAACAAAACACGTCGTGCGAAATTCCATTCTAATCAGATAAGAATTGCGCCCTCTAGAGGCTCAAGAAGTCAAGACCCAAGATCGGATTATATGGCAGCTATATCAGGTTATAAACCGATTTGAACCATGCTTAGCACAGTTGTTGGATATCAAAACAAAACACGTCGTGCAAAATTTCATTTCAATCGGATAAGAATTGCGCACTCTAGAGGCTCAAGAAGTCAAGACCCAAGATCGGTTTATATGGCAGCTATATCAGGTTATGGACCGATTTGAACCATACTTGGCACAGTTGTTGGATATCATTACAAAACACGTCGTGCAAAATTTCATTCTGATCGGACAAGAATTGCGCACGCTAGAGGCTCAAGAAGTCTAGACCCAAGATCGGTTTATATGGCAGCTGTATCAGGTTATGGACCGATTTGAACTATACTTGGCACAGTTGTTGGATATCATAGCAAAACACGTCGTGCAAAATTTCATTCCAATCGGATAAGAATTACGCACTCTAAAGTCTCAAGAAGTCAAGACCCAAGATCGGTTTATATGGCAGCTATATCAAAACATGGACCGATATGGCCCATTTACAATACCAACCGACCTACACTAATAAGAAGTATTTGTGCAAAATTTCAAGCGGCTAGCTTTACTCCTTCGGAAGTTAGCGTGCTTTCGACATACAGACGGACGGACGGACGGACAGACGGACGGACATGGCTAGATCGACATAAAATGTCGCGACGATCAAGAATATATATACTTTATGGGGTCTCATACGAATATTTCGAGTAGTTACAAACAGAATGACGAGGCGAGGGCGAGGTCCATCAAAATCGTGTCAAAATAAGACATAGCTCCCACTTTGTACTTATAGGACTTATATAGTCTTTCCAAAATAGTTGTATTCTTCGGGAAAGGAAATCAGCCCATGAAAAACCTTGGATGACCGGGAAAATTCGCATTGGGAAAGAGGCCCGTAGACTTTATAACAGAATTCGTCGTAAAAAAGCTGAAGTTTTCTGAGATGTGTACTACACACGGCTCAAGGAATACAATAAAATTACCAGAGAGGCAAAACCTGCCTCCTGGAAACTATTCTGCGACCAGATCGATAGCGCTAATGACGTCGCCAAGATAAAAGGTTTCTCTCAAAAACCCCATGTTCAAAATTTAACTTTAGCAGACGACATGGGAGTGAGAGCAGAGACAACGGAGGACATGTCGAGGCTTTGGATGAAAACCCATTTTCCACAGGACTCACGAAGAAACTGGAATCTTGGAATAATGAGGCCGATCAAAGGCTTATCATAACGGAATTAATGGTCATGGAAGCCTTGAGTAGCTTCAAACCATTTAAGTCACCTGGATGGAATATTTCCGGCGTTACTACAAAAGTAGGCCGACCGTCTAACGCCTCATCTGACCACTATTTTCTTAGCGTGCCTAGGACTTGCATATACTCCGAAAGCCTGGCAGGAAGCAAGGGTGGTGCTTATGTCCGAGCCCGGCTGGGCAAGTTATGCGATACCAAAGGCCTACAGGCCTCTAAGCCTTACGTCCTTTCTACTCAAAATCATGCAACGCATTGTGGATACTATGATTAAGAGTAGGACATTCCGCAAACTGGGACATTCCTACAAACAGCATGCCTATATTAAGGGAAGGTCAATGGAGACTGCCCTGAACGATTATTGGCGGTTTTGCATCGAGGGGGCGTTTAACAATGTGATCCAATCCTTAGACCAGTACAGGGTGGACCGGGCTCTTAGAGACTGTATGAACCATATGCTAAGGAACAGGTGGATAAATTGTGGGTTCCGTGACATAAATATAAGAGAGAAAGTGGCACAGGGCACGCCACAGGGGGACATTTTATCGCCTCTTCTAACCGTCTACTATGCAGATGATATTATAATATCTCGTACGGGTAAGGATCCGAACCAGCTGTGCAGAAGCGCCGGTTTTTCATATGGCATATGACAGGGCTAAATTCAGGGTCTCAATATTAACCCAGAGAAGACTGAAATCTGCCTGTTCACGAGAGTGACGAAGAGGGGCCAATTTGACGCATCACATTTCCTCAACAAAACGATGTCAATATCTGACAAGGTCAAATACTTACGACAGATCTTGGAAAGTAAACTTAATTGGAAGTGTCAAATTCAGAAGCGTACTGCGAAGGCTCACAGATGTTGGGCACTATGTAAACGGGCCGTAAACTCGAAAAGGGGCCTGAATCCGAGGATAATCCACTGGCTCTACAGAAGCGTGATTAGACCTATACTTACTTACGCCTCAGTAGTTTGGTGGACTTGGCATAGGCAGAGCGATAAGGACCACACCCACTAGGGCACTGGAGACTATTCGAGATATCAGATATACAGATTAAGTGTGAGGCAGCCACTGCGGCGATGGGAGAATGTATTGAGGATGGGAGCAGCTCAAACCATCGCGGTATAATCGAGGCGACGATAGGAAACTTGGAAGGAAGGGAAGGGGTTTACGATTGGATACCTGAGACGACACTTGAGGTCGAGTGCGAGGCATTGCTGCCAGTGGCACAGACTTGGATGGACGGAATCCTAGTATTGCCATCTGGAAGATCAAGTTAAACGGATGGATCGAAGCTAGAGCACAGAGTGGACCTGGGGGTTTACGTTGAAAGCCCAGGCATTGAGATCTGTTTTAGATTACCTGACCATAATACGGTCCTGCAGGCAGAGATGGTGGTGGTGTGGCAATCACGCGAGGACGTCGAGTGTGAACATCTTTACGGACACTAAAATGGCAATAAGGGCAATAATAACCAGGTGGTAAGGTCACGAACAGTCTTGGAGTGTAAGAAGGAGATTAACGCCTTCTCTGAGGATGGCACAATCCGCATTGTTTGGGTGCCGGGCCATAAGATTAACTGGGAATGAAAGGGCAGACGATTTGGCAGTGACGGTCAATAAACTTGGTTCACCCGAAGCCTTTCAGGTCGACGCAGTCCGATTAAAGGGCGTGGGCGACTAACGCACATGAAACACTGTGGAACAGTGAAACAGTCGGTCGGACGGCAAAAATCCTTGGAGTGACCCGGATCGTGAGAGAACGAGGCTATTACTGAATGGAAGTAAGAAGGAGATTAGTATAGCTTTCGTTTTCATAACGGGACACATAGGACTACGAGATCGCTTATGTAAAATCATTGCGGCAAATTATAGCATGTGTGGGGCATGTGGGGAAGATGATAAGACGTTGGAGCCTTTCCGATGTCATTGTACGGCTTTCGCAGCTAAAAGAAACCTAACCTACTTAGGTGGGGACACAATACCAGACATGAACCCATTTAGGGGAGTGGTATGGAAAACACTTCAAAATTTTGTAAGTAGCACGGAATTCCTAACTTAAATTTTATTTTTCGAGGTTACTTTTTATTCTTTTAGTTATTAGAATGCATTAAAAGTCGATTACTGGCTAAGGTGTATTTATTTATTTAGCGAACTGTATTTGATTTTTTTCGCAAGCCTTTTCACTGGCTTTCGAGCTGCAGTTCAAAACAAATGAGTGGCATGCTCAGCCAATTAAAGAAATAAATAAAAACCAAAAAATCTTATATATTGGGTTGCCCAAAAAGTAATTGCGGATTTTTCATATAGTCGGCGTTGACAAATTTTTTCACAGCTTGTGACTCTGTAATTACATTCTTTCTTCTGTCAGTTATCAGATGTTACTTTGAGCTTGCTTTAGAAAAAAAGTGCAAAAAAAAGTATATTTGATTAAAGTTCATTCTAAGTTTTATTAAAAATGCATTTACTTTCTTTTAAAAAATCCCAATTACTTTTTGGGCAACACCATATAAAAATCAATTTGTGTTTGTTTGTTTGTATGTTTGTGTGTTCCTTATAGACTCAGAAACGGCTGAACCGATTTTCTTGAAATTTTCACAGATGGTGCATAATGACCCCGTGGTGAAAATATGGTACTAAATTTTTTTAATCTGAAGGGGGGGAGGGGGGCAGGGCGGAGCCTCCCCCTTACCATAATTTTCAGAAACGCCAGATCTCGGAGATAAGTGGTGCGATTTAAGCGAAATTTTGTGTGCTCTCATATAGTAACCTAAAAATAAAAATTTTGTTTCCAAATTTCGGATGGGGTAGCTAGGGGGCCTGCCCCACCCTAAAACCTAACAAAAAATATATTTAGGCCAATCACGACAATATGGGACTCAAAAGAAAGTATTTAGGACAGGAAAAAATCGATTTTTGAAAATCGTTCCTATAACTCTTAAAAAATTAACCTTTATATGAATCTCCCGATTTACACTTTTAAGGCCTTTGCTAACGCATTTATCAATCGATCTTCTCAAAAAGTTGTACAACGATTTACGAAATTCGAAATTCTACATATCCAAATTAAAGCAAATTATAAATTCGACGACTTAGAATATATACCCAGTGTGGTTTAGGGTACCTAAAGGTCGACTTTACCCCCTCTTTACTTGTTATACCCAACACCACCACTGTGGTACAGGTTATATTATTATACCCTCCACCAGAAGGAGGGTATAGTAATTTCGTCATTCTGATTGTAACTACTCGAAATATTCGTCTGTGAACCCATAAAGTATATATATTCTTGATCGTCGTGAAATTTTATGTCGATCTAGCCATGTCCGTCCGTCTGTCCGTCTGTCTGTCGAAAGCACGCTAACTTCCGAAGCTAGCGGCTTGAAATTTTGCACAAATACTTCTTATTAGTGTAGGTCGGTTGGTATTGTAAATGGGCCATATCGGTCCATGTTTTGATATAGCTGCCATATGAACGGATCTTGGGTCTTGATTTCTTGAGCCTGTAGAGGGCGCAATTCTTATCCGATTGGAATGAAATTTTGCACGACGTGTTTTGTTATGATATTCACCAACTGTGCCAAGTTTGGTTCAAATCGGTCCATAACCTGATATAGCTGCCATATAAACCGATCCTGCGGTCTTGACTTCTTGAGCCTCTAGAGTGCGCAATTCTTATCCGATTAAAATTAAATTTTGCACGACGTGTTTTATTCTGATATCCAACAACTGTGCCAAGTATGGTTCAAATCGGTTTATAACTTGATATAGCTGCCCTATAAACCGATCTTGGGTCATGACTTCTTGAGCCTCTAGAGTGCGCAATTCTTATCCGATTGGAATGAAATTTTGCACGACGTGTTTTGTTACGATATCCAACAACTGTGCCAAGTATGGTTCAAATCGGTCCATAACCTTATATAGCTGTCATATAAACCGATCTTGGGTCTTGACTTCTTGAGCCTCTAGAGGGCGCAATTCTTATCCAATTTGAATGAATTTTGGCACGTAGTATTTTGTTATGATATCGGTTCATAACCTGATATAGCTTTCATATAAACAGATGTGGGGACTTGACTTCTTGAGCATCTAGAGGGCGCAATTCCTATCCGATTTTGCTGAAATTTCGCAAGACGTTTTTATACCCTCCACCATAAGATGGGGGGTATACTAATTTCGTCATTCTGTTTGTAACTACTCGAAATATTCGTCTGAGACCCCATAAAGTATATATATTTTTGATCGTCGCGACATTTTATGTCGATCTAGCCATGTCCGTCCGTCTGTCCGTCCGTCCGTCCGTCCGTCCGTCCGTCTGTCTGTCGAAAGCACGCTAACTTCCGAAGGAGTAAAGCTAGCCACTTGAAATTTTGCACAAATACTTCTTATTAGTGTAGGTCGGTTGGTATTGTAAATGGGCCATATCGGTCCATGTTTTGATATAGCTGCCATATAAACCGATCTTGGGTCTTGACTTCTTGTTTTGCTATGATATCCAACAACTGTGCCAAGTCTGGTTCAAATCGGTCCATAACCTGATATAGCTGCCATATAAACCGATCTAGGGTCTTGACTTCTTGAGCCACTAGCGTGCGCAATTCTTATCCGATCAGAATGAAATTTTGCACGACGTGTTTTATTATAATATCCAACAACTGTGCCAAGTATGGTTCAAATCGATCCATAACCTTATATAGCTGCCATATAAACCGATCTTGGGTCTTGACTTCTTGAGCCTCTAGAGTGCGCAATTCTTATCCGATTGAAATGAAATTTTGCGCGACGTGTTTTGTTGTTATATCCAACTACTGTGCCAAGTACGGTTAAAATCGGTCCATAACCTGACATAGCTGCCATATAATCCGATCGTGGGTCTTGACTTCTTGAGCCTCTAGAGGGCGCAATTCTTATCCGATTAGAATGGAATTTCGCACGACGTGTTTTGTTATGATATCCAACAACTGTGCCAAGTATGGTTGAAATCGATCCATAACTTGATATAGCTGTCATATAAACAGATCTGGGGATTTGACTTCTTGAGCTTCTAGAGGGCGCAATTCCTATTCGATTTGGCTAAAATTTTGCATGACGTATTTTATTTTTACTTTCAACAACTGTGTCAAATAAGGTTCAAATCGGTTCATAACCTGATATTGCTGCCATATAAACCGATCTGGGATCTTGACTTCTTGACCCCTAGAGGTCGCAATTATTATCCGATATGCCTGAAATTTTGTACGACGGATCCTCTCATGACCATCAACAAACGTGTTTATTATGGTCTGAATCGGTCTATAGCCCGATTCAGATCCCATATAAATCGTTCTCTCTATTTTACTTCGTGAGCCCCAATGGGCGCAATTCTTATACGAATTGGCTGAAATTTTACACAGGTCTCCAACATATAATTTAATTGTGGTCCGAACCGGACCATATCTTGATATCGTTTTAATAGCAGAGCAAATCTTTTCTTATATCCTTTTTTTTGCCTAAGAAGAGTTGCCGGGAAAAGAACTCGACAAATGCGATCCATGGTGGAGGGTATATAAGATTCGGCCCGGCCGAACTTATCACGCTTTCACTTGTTTATTGTTACTTTCAACAACTATGTCAAATAAAGTACAAGTCGGTTCATAACCTGATATAGCTGCCATATAAACCGATCTGGGATCATGACTTCTTGAGCCTCCGATTTGCCTGAAATTTTGTACGACGGATTCTCATGACCATTAACATACGTGTTTATTATGGTCTGAATCGGTCTATAGCGCGATACAGCTCCCATATAAATCGATCTCTCTATTTTACTTCTTGAGCCCACAAAGGGCGCAATTCTTATTCGAATTGGCTGACATTTTACACAGGTCTCCAACATATAATTTAATTGTGGTCCAAACCGGACCATATCTTGATATCGCTCTAATAGCAGAACAAATCTTTTCTTATATCCTTTTTTTGCCTAAGAAGAGATGCCGGGAAAAGAACTCGACAAATGCGATCCATGGTGGAGGGTATATAGGATTCGGCCCGGCCGAACTTAGCACGCTTTTACTTGTTATACCCTCCACCATAAGATGGGGGGTATACTAATTTCGTCATTCTGATTGTAACTTCTCGAAATATTCGTCTGAGACCCCATAAAGTATATATATTCTTGATCGTCGCGACATTTTATGTCGATCTAGCCATGTCCGTCCGTCTGTCCGTCCGTCCGTCTGTCTGTCGAAAGCACGCTAACTTCCGAAGGAGTAAAGCTAGCCACTTGAAATTTTGCACAAATACTTCTTATTAGTGTAGGTCGGTTGGTATTGTAAATGGGCCATATCGGTCCATGTTTTGATATAGCTGCCATATAAACCGATCTTGGGTCTTGACTTCTCGAGCCTCTAGAGTGCGCAATTCTTATCCGATTGGAATGAAATTTTGCACGACGTGTTTTGTTATGATATCCAACAACTGTGCCAAGTATGGTTTAAATCGGTTTATAACCTGATATAGCTGCCATATAAACCGATCTTGGGTCTTGACTTCTTGAGCCTCTAGAGAGCGCAATTCCTATCCGATTGGAATGAAATTTTGCACGACGTGTTTGGTTATGATATCCAACAACTGTGCCAAGTATGGTTCAAATCGGTCCATAACCTGATATAGCTGCCACATAAACCGATCTGGGGTCTTGACTTCTTGAGCCTCTAGAGTGCGCAATTCTTATCCGATTGGAATGAAATTTTGCACAACGTGTTTTGTTACGATATCCAACAATTGTGCCAAGTATGGTTCAAATCGGTCCATAACCTGATATAGCTGTCATATAAACCGATCTTGGGTCTTGCCTTCTTGAGCCTCTAGAGGGCGCAATTCTTATCCAATTTGAATGAGTTTTGGCACGTAGTGTTTTTTTTTTTGTTGATATCCAACAACTGTGCCAAATATGGTTCAAATCGGTTCATAACCTGATATAGCTGTCATATAAACAGATCTGGGGACTTGACTTCTTGAGCTTCTAGAGGGCGCAATTCCTATCCGATTTGGCTGAAATTTCGCAAGACGTTTTTTTATTGTTACTTTCAACAGCTGTGTCAAATAAAGTACAAGTCGGTTCATAACCTGATATAGGTGCCATATAAACCGATCTGGGATCTTGACTTCTTGAGCCTCTAGAGGTCGCAATTATTATCAGATTTGCCTGAAATTTTGTACGACGGATTCTTTCATGACCATCAACATAAGTGTTTATTATGGTCTGAATCGGTCCATAGCCCGATACAGCTCCCATATAAATCGATCTCCATATTTTACTTTTTGAGCTCACAAAGAGCGCAATTCTTACTCGAATTAGCAGACATTTTACACAGGTCTCCAGGTCTCGCTCTAATAGCAGAGCAAATCTTTTCTTATATCCTTTTTTTTTTGCATAAGAAGAGATGCCGGGAAAAGAACTCGACAAATGCGATCCATGGTGGAGGGTATATAAGATTCGGCCCGGCCGAACTTAGCACGCTTTTACTTGTTTTTATTATTATTTATTAATAGATTTTATTCTTTGGAAATAAGTTTTTTGTTTTAATTTTATACTAAGGATGAATCTAAATCTATATTGGCGTACCTAGATTGCTGTATGACATATTGGCAATTTTAAATTCTATTATTTGTTATTGTACATTGTTGTTATTCAATAGCAGAAAGATTTATACATTGAATTCATTTCTAATTAGCTCTTCTGTATTTAGTGCATAATTCTAAATATCTATAAAAGGAATTAAAACTCGTTTGAGATGTCTTATTTAACATCCTAATACGTCTGCAAAATTTCATTAAAATCGGATCAGATTTAAATATAGCTCCCATAAAATATCCTTCATTTGACATGGATGAAAGCCACAGGCTGTTGAAGCCACAGTTTTTGTCCGATCAAAATTACCAAAATTTTATTTAACGTCCTAATACGTGTGCCAAGTTTAATCAAAAGTCGGTCCAGATTTAGATATAGTTCCGGCAGATATCTTTCATCCGATATGGCCCTCTAAGGCTGTAGTAGCCACACTTTAGGTACTATCGTAAGAAAATCTTACAAAGTTCTATTTATTCAATAGGTATGCAGAACTATAGTCTAAATAGATTTCATCATTGTATCCATGTATTAAAAGAAGTACGTATTCTGTGTGGTGTAGGGTAATATATAATCGGCCGCGCCCGACTTTTGCCTTTCCTTATTGGGTTTTTCCTAGAAAAGTCTTTTTACCACCATATAAAACAATTCTTTCAAACTTTTTTATACCCACCACCATAGGATGGGGGTATACTAACCTAGTCATTCCGTTTCTAGCCGCTAGCCGCTTGAAATTTTGCACAGATACTTAATACTGATAGATAGCTCCCATATGACTTCTTGAGCCCCTGGAAGCCGCAATTTTCATCCTGCATTTCATGCATGTGGTGTTCCGTTATGACTTCCAACTGTGCCAAGTACGGTCTAAGTCGGTCTATAACCTGATATAGCTCCCATATAAACCGATCTCCCGATTTGAATTCTTGAGCAGCTGGAAGCCACAAATTTCTTCCGATATGGCTGAAATTTTGCAAAGAGTGTTCCCTTATGACTTCCAACAGTTGTGTCAAATCCGGTCTAACCGGCCTACAACCGGATATAGCTCCCATATAAACCCATCTCTCGATTTGACTTCTTGAGCCCCTGGAAGCCGGAACTTTTGTCCGATTTGGCTAAAATTTGCCTATTGCTTTAAATTATGACTTGCAACATCTGTGTCAAGTACGTCCGAATCAGCCTATAATCTGATAAAGGTCCCATATAAACCGATCTCCCGATTTGAATTATTGAGCCCCTGGAAGCCACAAATTTCGTCCGATTTGGCTGAAAATTTGCACATAGTGTTCTTATGTGACTTCCAACAGGTCGATAACCTTATAAAGCTCCCATATAAACCAATCTGCCAGTTTTATTTCTTGAGCCCTTACTAGCCGCAATTTTTGTCCGATTTGACTGAATTTTGCATGCGGTGTTCTGTGACGACTTCCGACAACTGTCCCAAGTACGGTCCAAATCAGACTATAACATGATATAGCTCCCATATTAACCGGTCACTCGATTATCCCTGTTCGGTTCCTAGAAGCTTTAATTTTGCTGGTTTCGTATGAAGAATAAAATTATGCCCTTCAACTAAATTTAGTTTGTGTAAATTTTTAGCACAATCCATGGTGGTGGATTCCAAAGATTCGGCCCGGCCGCTTTTACTTGTTTTAACATATTTTATGGCAAAAATAGATTGAACCAATAAGACAAAAACAAAAATATGAGTAGCAAGTCCGTCCAAGAACTTATGCCCATACGAGGGTTGCCTTTTATATTTCGGGATTGGACAACCCTTGTGTTGCACTGTGCCAATTGACAGCTCTATCGTAAAGCTTGATATTTTTCAGGTTATACGTACCTGAGTACGTATAACCTGAATGTTTTGACATATGAGCGCTATTTGTGTTGTTTACAGTAACTAAAAGAGATTCATCTCGACCAAAAAATGGAATTCAATCGTGAACATTTTCGTGCAATTACTTTCGACATGGAATAACTCAACAACAGGGCATCGATGAACTTAATTCAATTTTTGGCGATGAAGATCCATCAAGGACCAGTGTTTATCAACCAAGGTCGTAGTTCAATCAAAGATTGTGAAGGTCGTCCAAAATCAGTTGTTGTTCCGAAAACCATTGATGCTGTTGGTGCGCCAACTGATATTGCAAGATCGTCATGTGACCTATCGTGCGATTGAGACATTAGTGGAACCACCATACATTCAATATTGCATGAACATTTGACCGTCCAAAAAATTTGTTCGCGTTGGAATCCACACAAGTTGCCAATCGCTCAAAGAAAAGGCTCGTGACAATTGGTTGAAAGAATTGCTCCAAAAATACGATCGAGGTGCTCCGAAACACGCCTATGACATCGCCACAAGTGATGAATCGTGGATCTATGCATATGAACCCGAAAGTAAACAGCAGTCGACTGTACGGGTGTTTCAAGATGAGCCAAATCCAACAAAAGTTGCTCGCCCACTAAGCACTTCCAAGCAAATGATCGCCTGTTTTTTATGCGGAAAAACTGGAAATGTCGCAATTGTACAGTTAATTCTGAGTGGCACACAACCATTTGTTTGCCAAAAATCAGAAAAACCAACCGCCGAAGAGGAATCACTCTTCACCACGATAATGCGAGCTCTCACGCATCGGTTTAAACAACTGCATTTTTGAGCACTCAAAACATCGATGTGATGAGTCATTGGCTGTAAAGTCCTGACTTGGCACCCAATGACTTTTTTTTATTCCCGTACGATAAAAAATAAAATGGGAAGTCAACGTTTTTCGACACCTAAAGAAGCGGTCGATGCGTTCAAAATGCATGTTTTGGAGATACCTCAATCATAGGACTTGAATTAGTTCGGAACAGATTCCGAAAAAAATATATATTCCGAAAAATAAATATTGTTGAAAGCCTTTAGAAGCAGTTTTATGAAGTTTGCGCGATCTAATTTGTTAAATTTGTAGGATATCCCATCCTCCCCAGAAGATTTGTTGGATTTTAAGCTTTTAATAACCGCGCTCAATTCGTTATACTTAATGTAGAAATGAGTTGGGCATGCACCAACTCATACACACTGTGTCGTCTCTCGCTAGTAACATTGTCCCAAAATGCGGAAAGAAATCATCAATTGATTTTGAAAGAGATGGATTTAAAAGAATTCGCCCAAATCCCATAATTCCCTACTACACTTTACCTTTTCTAAGTTCTGTAAGTCAGGGTTGTACGACAGCTGCTTCTTCGCTTTACATAATTCCAAGTATTTCGTCCGGGCAGCATACAATAATAACGTACTCCATTGTGGTTGGTATGACATTTTCCATACGATAACACTTCCTGTCAAACCATTTCTGTTTCGGAGTAAAAATTGATATATCCGTTTTCCTCGCGTGAGCCTGCCTAATCTTCATGACTAGAGTACAAATTTGATCCTCTGCAGACATGATTTGATCCTCTGCACAAGGGTCCCTAGTCTATAGCGATACTCAGAAATATATTTCATATTCCAATGAAGTTTTTCTCTCTTACGTTCAACCCGTCCATCGATATGGTCAGCAAGAATTCTGAGTTTAAGGCAGAAAGGCATGTGGTCCGGATATGGTCTAGTGCAGATCTCAAGTGGTACAGGTTATATAACTGAATTTGTTTGAAGAGAGCTAGACCCATTGATAAGTTTACCGATCGACTCAGAATCACTTTCTAATTTAGCTATGCCCGTCTGTCTATCTGCCCATGTTAAAAACAAGGTACAGGTCGCAATTTTCGTCCGATCATCTTCAAATTTGGTAAAGGCATATTTTTCGGCCTATGAGCGAAGCGTATTGAAATTGGAAAAAACTGGTTTAGGTACAGCTCACATATATATGTTCGCCCGATTAAGGCTAATAATGTGGCCGTTTGCTAACCGATTTTCTAGAAATTTGTCAGGATGGATTTTAGATATAGCTGCCATATATGTATATCGCCCGATTTTCACGTCTAGCGACAATGCAATAAGATCAATCTTTCTAAAATTTTACACAACAGTTTCCACAACAACTACCACAATATCTATGAAGTTTGTTCGAAATCGATTCAGATTAAAATTTAGCTCCCATACATATGTTTTTACTTTACTTTACTTTAATTGGCTATGAGAGAATATTTGTTCCACTAGCCGAACGTAGAATAGCGTTCCAAGCGCCTCGATCTTCTGCGTTCATTCTAAAATCTCTGACACCAAGTTTCGAGGTGTATCCCACAACTTGATCTTTACATCGGGCTTGTACCACCGTATTTGCCTTCAAAAGACTTCTTTGCTGGAGCTTCTTAATCCATTCTGACAACATGACCTAGCCAACGCAGACGTTGTATTTCGATGCCTGTAACTATGCTATCAACGCCATACAGCTCGTGGTTCTTCGTCTATATTCTCCATTAACGCAAACTGGTCCATATATTTTACGAAGAATCTTTCTCTTAAACACTCCAAGCACTACCTCGTCTGCTTTCACTAGCACCCATGCTTCAGAACCATGTAACAACACGGGTAGTATCAGTGTCTTGTATAGTGTAATCTACGCCTGTCGAGAGGTGGCCTTGTTTCTAAACTGCTTACTTAGTCCAAAGTAGCATCTGTTTGCCAGAAGAATAATCTTCGCTTTATCTCAAAACTGGTGTCATTCGTTTCCGTTACGGCGGTGCCGAGGTAGATAAAGTTACTGATTACCTCAAAGTTGGGGGTCCCAACTTTCTCCATTTTCTTTATCTGCTCGGTTGTACAAGGCGTTTTGGGAGTTGAAACCATCCATTTCGTCTTATCTCCATTTACAGTCAGACCCATTTTCACTGACTCTCTTTCGATTATTTCAAAGGCTGCAGTTACTACTTCCGGTAACCGACCTATGATGTCGATGTAGTCGGCATAGGCGAGTAGCATGTGTTCTCTTGGGATTAGTGGGCCATATCTATTCACATCTGCATCTCGTATAATCTTCTCCAGCAGGATATTAAAGAGATCACACGATAGGATGTCTCCTTGTCTGAAATCTCGTTTGGTATTAAATGGTTCGGAGAGATTCTTTCCTATTCTTACTGAGGAACGCGTATCAGCAAGTGTCATCCTGCAGAGTCTTATCAATTTTGCAGGCATACCAAACTCAGACATGGCTTGAAATACCTTTGAACGTAAAGGAGTACCAAAGGCGGCTTTGTAGTCAACAAAGAGATGGTAGGTGTTAATTTGTCCTTCTCGGGTCTTTTCCAGAATTTGGCGCAGTGTGAATATCTGGTCCAGGGTGGATTTACCTGGTCTAAAGCTGCATTGATAGAGCCCAATTATCTCATTGACTTTAGGTTGTAATCTTTCACACAGTACGCTCGAGAGTATCTTGTATGCGATGGGGAGGAGACTTATTCCTCTGTAGTTGGCACATTCCGTCTTGTCTCCTTTCTTGTGTACGGGACATAGTATGCTGAGGTTCCAATCATCGGATATGCGTTCTTCTAGCCAGATTGCGCAGATAAGCTGATGCATACGCCTTATCAGCGTGTCGCCTCCGGTCTTAAATAGTTCAGCGGGTAACCCATCGGCTCCTGCTGCCTTGTTGTTCTTTAGTCGGGTAACTGCTACTTGGACCTCATTCGGACTAGGAGGTAAACATTCTGTACCATCATAAGGGATTGGTTCTGCGGTATCCTCTTCGCCGCCAACATCGGACACTAGCAGTTGAGTAAAATGTTCTTTCCATATCCTCAGCATGTTTTCGGTGTCAGTTACCTGATTTCCTTCTTTGTCTCTGCAGAAGGATGTGCCTGCACCAAAGCCATCGGTTTGATGTTTTATTCTTTGGAAGAATTTCCGGACTTTATTCTGACTCCTGTATATCTCAATTCGCTCTCCTTTTCTCCCGATACCTCTCCTTCATCTTCCTTCCATATCCTCAGCATGTTGTCGGTGTCAGTTACCAGATTTCCTTCTTTGCCTCTGCAGGAGGATGTGCCTGCACCAAAGCCATCGGTTTGATGTTTTATTCTTTGGTAGAATTTCCGGACTTTATTCTGACTCCTGCACATCTCAATTCGCTCACACTCACGTCTTTCCATTTACTTTTTCTTTCTGCGGAATAGATGTTTCTCCTCTCTCCTTTTCTCCCGATACCTCTCCTTCAACTGGCGCGTTGCTACTGATTGCTGGGTTGCTCTATATGCCGTATTCTTGGCTTCAATAGCATCTCGACACTCTTGGTCGTACCATGGGTTTCTTGGAGGAGGCTTCCGGTACCCAAGTACGGATTTCGCGGCCTTTTCCATGGAGTGGGCAATAGATTGCCACTGCGCCATTATATAATCGGAACAAGGAGTGCTTTTATAAAGCAGTTGGGTCAGTCGAGTGGAGTATGCCGCTACCATTTGTTGTGTTTGCAGTTTTTCAATGTCCAGCTTCCGTGCGGTGTCAGATCGTACTTTCCTCGCCATGTTCAAACGGGTGCGAACCTTTGCCGCAAAAAGGTAATGATCCGAATCTATAATCGCTCCACGGATCGATCGTACATCTAACACGCTGGATGAATGCCTTCCATCTATCACAACGTGATCAATTTGGTTTCTCGTGTTTTGATCGAGTGACAGCCATGTGGCTTTGTGAATATTTTTATGTTGAAATCTGGTGCTACTAACTACCATGTTTTTTATCGCGGCGAAATCTATCAGCCTCAACCCATTACTGGACGTTATCTCGTGGAGGCTAAACTTTCCGACTGTTGGACCAAAAATGTCTTCCTTCCCTATTTTCGCATTAAAATCTCCCAGAACGATTTCAATATCATGGGCGGGGCAACGGTCATATTCTCTCTCTAGGCGCTCGTAGAAAATATCCTTGGTCTGCTCGGCACAAATAAGACTGATGTTGAAGAATTTGGCTTTTATGCGGATTGTGGCTAGCCTCTCATCCACCGGAGTAAAGCTGGAAACAAGGTGTTTCAGTCTCCGACTAACCACAAAGATTTTGGGCAATTTTCAGATTTTGGGTAATTTCCAATATTCTTGTCATTTGTCAACCGCAGTTATTACAGTTTAAACCTATTTGCTCGAAATTTGAAACGGATCGTTTAATAACCAATCTAAAAACTTCCGCCTAGGTCCATCAAAATTGGTTCAGAATTTGATATAGCTCTCATTTTGTACATATAGGGGGGGTGTAGAATATTAGACAGTCGGCACCGCCCGACTTTTGCCTTTCCTTATTGGTTTGACCGATGAATTTGGTACAATGAGATGGGTTAGAACCTTACATAGCTTTCCTGAATATAGTGGAGATCGGACTTTATTCAGATATTGCTGCTATGGGTTCATAAATGCTGCATTTTTTACCGTCCTATGACGCAATGTGGTTAATATATATATATTCGAGGTGGTGGGTATCCAAAGTTCGGCCCGGCCGAACTTAATGCCTTTTACTTGTTTTTTTTATAATTTTTTAATTTACCTTATAACCTGCTAAGTAATATAAACTGAAGTTGATAGATTTCATAAGTGCGGGTTTATCAAAACCATGATGATAGCAATAAAAACTTTTACAATGAAATAAAAATAATTGGCCAAGAAGAAAAAAAAAACATAACTGGCTTACAAAAAACTACCTCATATTTGTTATGACAATTGTGTGCAAACATTTCCGTTGTATTTAAATATGCACGCCTTGTAATATATAAAAAAAGGCTAATTTACATATCTACAATTGCCGCCTATGCCTCGTTGTAATTTCAAATAGGGGACAATGAAACGTAAAGTAGTGCCAATGTTAATGTCATAGGCGTTAAACTTGAAATTGAAATCATTACCTCCAATATTGATGAGGCGGTAAAAAATTACAACAACGACAAGTTAAAGTAAAGATAAAATCCATCGTTCAATTACATCAATGGAAGGAAATAACAATCGAAGCAAATGAACAGAGGTCATTGTTTTATACTTCGTAGTTTCAACTAATTAATGGATATATTGTGCATAGAGTAACTCTCAGTTGGTGTGCTTCTAGTTTTAAAAGAGAACATAACGCTGTGGAACAAAATAAAATGTTCTCCCATCGGACGCCTTCCCAGGTGGAGTCGCAGGCAGCCCCAAACACTAGGCACCGATGCGATGGCCCAATCCGCCATCCATCTAAGAAAAATCACGATTACAGAAACATCAATGAGAAATAATGGAACTGACAACACTCCGATGACGACCTATGGATTCAGAACGCAGGTTTATGATTGGAACATACAACGTCAGTACTCTCTCAAAAGCATCGAGACTTTACCAAGTCCAGAATGAGATATCAAACTACAACCTAGACATCCTCGGTTTAAGAGCAGCACGATGGCCGAAATCCGGAACTATGGATATTCAAGGTGGCTACCACTCAATTTTTTCAGGCAATGAAACAAACCGAATAAATGGGGTCGATCTTGTACTGTCGCCCAAAGCAAAGCGAGCTCTTCTATCAAACAATGTTATATCTGAATGTATCAAAATATCCATTGTACAACCAACCAGCCAACCGAACCCGATGACTATGAAACAAAAGATCAATTCTATTCCCAACTCTACTCAGTGACACGCTCCCTACCAAAAGGAGGCATTAACCAATAGGTTAGGTAAGAGTGGCAGTCCTTTACAGACTCACTTAGACAATTTTAATTCCATTGTGACACCACAGTAGCGAAAGATCAAGGCTTCTGGCAGGAATCGAACCCACATCCAAGCATGCTACCAACTCTGCTACCGGGGCGTCCCCGGTACAATCAATCATGGGAATACAAGAACTTTGCGATAACAGGAATGACAATGGCGACAGATTGGTTGATTTCTGTATGTGAAAACTAGAGGAGGAGCCGACATCGACCACTTGCTCTTAGTGGCCACTCTACGTCTACGCCCAGCCGTCGTAAAAAGGACTCAAACAAAATGCACAAAGTTCAACCTCTTAAACCTAAAAGACCCTAAATAACACTAAAATAAAACTAATACATGGGCCGTCATAAGAGTAACAGACGGCCACCTCTATCATAGGCATTCCTTGACGATGCCAAAAACCATGGATAAGCAACGAAACTATTGGGTTGCCCAAAAAGTAATTGCGGATTTTTTAAAAGAAAGTAAATGCATTTTTAATATAACTTAGAGTGAACTTTAATCAAATATACTTTTTTTACACTTTTTTTCTAAAGCAAGCTAAAAGTAACAGCTGATAACTGACAGAAGAAAGAATGCAATTACAGAGTCACAAGCTGTGAAAAAATTTGTCAACGCCGAGTATATGAAAAATCCGCAATTAATTTTTGGGCAACCCAATATAAGGGAAATAAAACACCGGAAATGTCTACGCAACTCTCTGCTACGGGCAAAATCAAGTGTAACTTAAATCGCGGCCAGGGCTGAATATCGCGCCTAGTTCCCAGAGAAAAAACGAATATATTTTAATATGATGGCAAAGCAAGCCGAAAATGCAGCTAATATTGGAAACATGCGAGTGGTCCACGAGTCAGTAAAACAAATGAGCGGCAACATTATAAAGCCAATGGCAATAATAAACGATGAGGACGGTTCGGAATTAAAAACACCCGAACAGCCATTTGAGCTATGCCGTGGTTTCTTTAGCTTCGAAGGACCAGCAACCGAGGAAGTAAGCCCCGACCTTCTTAATCCCCCTGTGCTCCGAAATCTACGTAGAGATATATCTGAGGCCCAACCCACCTGCGAAGAAATTAAGGTCACTCTCTTCTCACTCAAAAACGGCAAATCAGCCGGCCCCGATAATATACCTGGTGAACTTTTGAGGTACGGGGCATACCCCATAGCTCAAGCGATCACCCCAATAATTAGGGTGTCCTGGGATACAAACGCTGTCCCATGGTCACAATCTCAAAAAAGGGTAACCGCTTTATTTATTGCTAAACGCAATAAATAAAGTGATGACAAGTCTTCTACTTGCAGCGTATTTCGCCTGCACTTGACAGCATTTTGAAGAAGGAACAAGCAGGTTTTCTGCCAGGACGTTCTGTGCTGACCACATTAATCTGCGCATAGTCATTGAACAGTCTGCAGAGCTTAATACGCACCTATACCTATTATTCATAGACTTCGAACGTGCTCTTGACATATTGGGTTGCCCAAAAAGTAATTGCGGATTTTTTAAAAGAAAGTAAATGCATATTTAATAAAACTTAGAATGAACTTTAATCAAATATACTTTTTTTACACTTTTACACCTGATAACTGACAGAAGAAAGAATGCAATTACAGAGTCACAAAAATTTGTCAACGCCGACTATATGAAAAATCCGCAATTACTTTTTGGGCAACCCAATAGTTTCGCGAAGTTCCATGAGGAGCACGCTCTTGAATAAGGGCATCCCTGAAAAATCGTGACATTTATTAGGGAGCTGTATAGGAATGTTCTTTTCAATGGAAAAGAGAGCCGACCTTTCGGGATCGACAAAGGAGTGAAGCAGGGTTGCATCCTATCACCGACGCTATTTTTATACTCTCCGCCATAGGATGGGGGTATACTTATTTCGTCGTTCGTTCTGTTTGTAACTCCACGAAATATTCGTCTAAGACACCATTAAGTAAATATATTCTTGATTGGCGTGACATTCTAAATTGATCTAGCCATGTCCGTCCGTTCGTCTGTCGAAGGCATGCTAACTTTCGAAGGAGTAAAGCCAGCCGCTTGAAATTTTGAACAAATTCTTCTTCATAGTGTAGGTCGGTTGGGATTGAAAATAGGCCATCCATGAAGGTGCAATACTAATCCGATTTGGCTGAAATTTTGTATGAGGTGTTTTGTTATGATTGCCAACAACAGTGCTAAGTATGGTTGAAATCGCTGTCATATGGTTGATATAGCTTTCATATAAACCGACCTGGGATCTTGACTACTTAAGCCTCCAGAGGGCGCAATTCTTATCCGATTTAGCTGACATTTTGTACAACGACTTCTCCCATGTCCTTCAAAATACGTGTCGAATATGGTCTGAATCGGACTATAGCCTGATACAGCTCCCATTTAAACCGATCTCCCTATTTACTTCTTGAGCCCCTAAAGGGCGCAATTCTTATTAGATTAGGCTGAAATTTTACACAATGACTTCTGCTATGGTCTTCAACATTCAATTGAATTATGATATAGTACAGCAATTCTTTTCCTTAATCCTTTGTTTGCCTAAAAAGAGATACCGGGAAAAAAGCTCGACAAATGCTATCCATGGTGGAGGGTATATAAGGTTCGGCCCGGCCGAACTTAGCACGCTTTTACTTGTCAATTTTATTAGACTCCGTATTAGAAGCACCCTAAGGCAATACGCTGGGGTATTAACGACATCCTCGTAGACATCGACTACGCGGATGATATATGCCTCTTTGCGCATTGCTTCGAGCACATGAAGGCGAATCCGGAACGACTGAATGAAAAAGCTGCCATAGCAGACATGAGGATAAACATAGCAAAGACCAAACTGATGAGGATAGAAACATCAAAACTGACACCGCTCATCATCACCGCCATATTATTGAAAACGTTAACAACTTCTTCTATCTTGGCAAAAAAAAAAATAGTGGGTTGCCCAAAAAGTAATTGTGGATTTTTTAAAAGAAAGTATTTAAATACATTTTTAATAAAACTTAGAATGAACTTTAATCAAATTTACTTTTTTTACACTTTTTTTCTAAAGCAAGCTAAAAGTAACAGCTGATAACTGACAGAAGAAAGAATGCAATTACAGAGTCACTAGCTGTGAAAAAATTTGTCAACGCCGACTATATGAAAAATCCGTAATTACTTTTTGGGCAACCCAATACAAAGGACGAAGGATCAGAGGCTGACATACCAATACGTATTAACAAGGCTAGAAGCGTCTTCCTAAAACTCAACAATGTTTGGAGATGCAGTGACAACTCACATAATACAAGGATCTCAGGATCTTCAACAGTGGTGTGAAATCTATTTTATTATATGGTTGTACAACTAGGAGCTTGATACCACCGACTTCCCGTAAAGTCCAAGTTTTCCTAAATCGCTGCCTACGACAAATATTTAAATTTTCAGGCCACACCGTATTTCAAATGAAGAATTGCAAATTAGAACAAACACTTTCGCTGTCGATGTAGAAATCCATAAGAGAAAATGGACTTGGTTGGGTCATATCCTATGCCGTCCGCGCGATGATAAAGGAAGAGATGTCCTAGACAATTACCCGCAAGGACAGCGAGGGAAAGGATGCCCGAAAAACACATGGATCCGCTATACGAAAAGAGAGTTGGAAGGAAGCATTTGGGAGTTAAATACGAATATAGTAACAACAAGTAAAAGGCGTTAAGTTCGGCCGGGTCGAACTTTGGATACCCACCACCTCGGATATATATGTGAACCACCTTTCCTCAAAATCCGGTGTAAAATTCATACCTTATGCCCCATAGCAACTATGTTCCGATTTGGACCAGATACTAACAAGTAAAAGTTATTGTTCAATTATATATAACAAAATATTGATCTTTTTAGTAGTTATATCTAAAAATAAACCGATCTGAACTATATACCACACGGATGTCGAAAAGCATAACATAAGTCAGTGTGTCAAATTTCAATCGCAATCGGATTAAAAATGCGCCTTTTATGGGGCCAAGACTTTAAATCAAAAGATCGGTTTATATGACAGCTATATGCAAATCTTGATCGATCTAGACCAACTTGAAGAAATATGTGGAAGGGCTTAACTTAACTCTTTGTCCCAAATTTCGGCAACATCGGACATTAAATGCGCTTTTTATGGCCCCAAAACCTAAAACCGAGAGATCGGTCTATATGGCAGCTATATCCAAATCTGGACCGATCTGAGCCAAATTGACGGAGGATGTTGAAGGGCCTAATACAACTCAGTGTCCCAAATTTTCTCAAAATCGGATAATAAATGTGGCTTTTATGGGCCTAAGACCCTAAATTGGAGAATCGGTCTATATGGCAGCTATATCCAAATCTGAACCGATCTGAGCCGTATTGACGGAGGACGTCGAAAGGCCTAAGACAACTCACTGTCCCAAATTTCAGCAAAATCGGGTAATAAATGTAGCTTTTATGGGCCTATGATCCTAAATCGGAGGATCGGTCTATATGGCAGCTATATTCAAATCTAAACCGATCTGGGCCATATTGACGAAGGATGTCGAAGGGCCTAACACAACTCACTGTCTCGAATTTCAGCAAAATCCGATAATAAATGTGGCTTTTATGGGCCTAAGACCCTAAATCGGAGGATCGGTCTATATGGCAGCTATATCAAAATCTAAACCGATCTAAGCCATATTGACGGAAGATGTCGAAGGGCCTAAGACAACTCACTGTCCCGAATTTCAGAAAATCGGATAATAAATGTGGCTTTTATGGGCCTAAGACCCTAAATTGGAGGATCGGTCTATATGGCAGCTATATCCAAATCTGGACCGATCTGACGACGATATGACGATTGGCCTAAATATCTTCTCAAACAGCCAACGACTCAAACCGCCCTCGACTGTTGCAGATCTCTCAATGAGATATTCTAGGAAAATTGTAAAGCGGATGAGCTTGCGGAAAACTGGAATGTGTAAGATAGGTAGATTTCTGAACGAGATACCCCAGGGAATTATAAAGCGATTGAGCTTGCAAGACTTACACATTCCAGTGAAACTGGAATCGGTGTGTAAACTAAATTTTCAGGACCAGGCCCAAAGGACAACGAATGATAGATGGTCACAAAATGGGGCTGTGACCATTCCAAAACTAAGTGGCCTAAACTCCACTTGAAGAGGTCTACTGCTTTGCTGTCATTGGCTAGTACAGACGTCTCAGTCATTGTGTCCGTCACAATCTAATTGGAAAACATGCTAAGAGACTGAAGGTTGGCAGTAACGACTTTTGCAGAAGCTGTGGGGACATCGAAGAAGAAGAAACTATAGATCACCCTCTGTGTGTGGGTCCAGCACTGGCAGTCAGAAGGAGTTTCCCTTTAAGTTCTCATTTTTTTGAGAACCTGTCTGATTAAGCGGATGTGAACATTGGCAAGTTGTTGGGCTTTTTAAAGCGATCTGGATGGTTCAGCGGTAGGAACTAGAAGGCATCTTCCTTCTTCTGTTCTTGTGGTATCACAATGGGCGAAAACATCTATATGAATCTGATTGCAAACTGCCACTTAAACCTTACCCAACCTAGGAGGCGCCCCAGGCCCAAAACCGTCCCAAATCAAAAGTGGACCGAATGGGACAATATGGGACTCAAATGAATAATATTTGGATGTAGGCTATGAATAAAATATTTAAAATTGGGCACAGGAACCTAGGGAGCCGGGAAAATATGGGACTCAAATTTAAGGTTTTCGGGAGTAGAATACAAATATGGTGTTTTGGATCCAAATACCTAGGGCGTCGCCCCTAGAGTATCGCCTAAAATAGAAAGTGGACCGATCGGGACAATATGGGACTCAAATTGGGTACAAGAACCTAGGGACCCGTCCCAAAACCTTTGTTTATTGTGCTTTGTTTATTCGTTTGTTCCGAATAGGCTCAAAAACGGCTCAACCGATATTCATGAAATTTTTACAGATGGTAGAGTTAGCCCCCGGTGAAACCGAAACTTATAAAAAAATTTGGAGTCATATCCCAAAGGTGCTGCCCCACCCCAAAAATCACCTCCAAACGGACATATAGGCCGATCGGGGCAGTTTGGGATCCCCCAACCCAAAAGTATACACCGAACGGAACAAGATGGGATGCACACGAAAGGTGTTTGAGAGTAGAACACGAAAATTATATAAAAATTTGGATCAATACCCGGCGAGTCGCCCTACCCCAAAATTATACGCCAAATGGACATGAATACTAAACGGGACAACAGGATGAAAATGAAAGTCGTTTATGAGTTATATACGAATATAAATAATTTTCAAATTTGGACCATGTCAAAAGGGGGCTGCAAACACTCATGGGTGCAGCGAAGCACACCGGGCCAGCTGGTATAAAAGAGAAGGCAAGCCATGTGTATCCTTTTAGAAAGTATGGTAAATTTTCGATTTAACATTATCAGTAATTTTAGCATTTTACTTAGGTAGAATTGATTTCCAACCGACTCGATCTTATGCGTTCCTTCTCCCCTCTCACGATCAGTTTCGATATAACCTTCATCACTTGGATTTTTCCTCGTTAGAGTTTTGGTTGTTGTTGTGTTCTATCTTTCGTCTGCTAGATTATGTTGAATATTCAAATCCAGGAACTCTGTGACTAAGGTGGGGTGCATCCAGAGGGATCCGGGTCTGGCTGGACAGTTAAACAGGTCACAATCGGGACATACATTCTGTACGATGGTCGATCTGGCGGAACGTAATTGGGGAGAGATTAATTTCTTCAGATGCAATGGGAGGCGGTCGTTCTCCCAGGACCACATTCACCCGGCAGCTAGAAGGTATTGCTTAAACAACAGTAGGATTTTTGTCACTTGATGGAGGTGGTCCACATGAGAACTGAGGACAGCCCGTCACAGTTCGAAGAGAGGCATTCTGACAGATCTGAATATTATTCTAATTGCTGTGTACGTAGTCATTAAGTGCTGCGCGCAAGTGACTTGAGGACCTTGTTTCTACTTTTGACCTTTTCGCAGATTGCATTGACATGTGAGGAGAATGTATAAGAGCTGTCAAATATGACACCAATTATTTTGGTTCACTTGATGTTCGGAAACGCTACTCCATCGACTATGACATTCAAATTTATATCCACCTCATGTGGCTGAAGATTGTTGGCAGATATCTTCAGATCTCTTGTAGCGAAATAAGCGGCAAGTTCCTTAAGGTAAACGCGTAACCTATCGCAGTTGTTATCAATGGGTGGGGGGTCTGATGCCATGATCGTACAATCATTTGCATATGATACGAGCTCAATGCCGCCCGATCGGGTCTGAAACCCATAAAAGCTATATTTATTACCCGACTTGTATAAGAGTTCTCAGGATTTGAATAAAATATGATTCAAACCAGCCCCTATTTAGATATAACTTTGGATATGGTAGTGGAGTTATAATAAAATAGGATGATTAATATATCCATGGTGCCGGGTATCCAAAGTTCAACACGGCCGGACTTAACACGTTTTTACTTGTTTTTATACCCTCCACCATAGGATAGGGGGTATACTAATTTCGTCCTTCTGTTTGTAACTACACGAAATATTCTTCTGAGACCCCATAAAGTATATATATTCTTGATCGTCGCGACATTTTATGTCGATCTAGCCATGTCCGTCCGTTCTTTCGTCTGTCTGTCGAAAGCACGCTAACTTCCGAAGGAGTAAAGCCAGCCGCTTGAAATTTTGAACAAATTCTTCTTCATAGTGTAGGTCGGTTGGGATTGAAAATAGGCCATCCATGAGGGTGCAATTCTTATCCGATTTGGCTGAAATTTTGTATGAGGTGTTTTGTTATGATTGCCAACAACAGTGCTAAGTATGGTTGAAATCGCTGTCATATGGTTGATATAGCTTTCATATAAACCGACCTGGGATCTTGACTACTTAAGCCTCCAGAGGGCGCAATTCTTATCCGATTTAGCTGACATTTTGTACAACGACTTCTCCCATATCCTTCGAAAAACGTGTCGAATATGGTCTGAATCGGACTATAGCCTGATACAGCTCCCATTTAAACCGATCTCCCTATTTACTTCTTGAGCCCCTAAAGGGCGCAATTCTTATTAGATTAGGCTGAAATTTTACACAATGACTTCTGCTATGGTCTTCAACATTCAATTGAATTAGGATATAGTACAGAAATTCTTTTCCTTTATCCTTTGTTTGTCTAAAAAGAGATACCGGGAAAAAAGCTCGACAAATGCTACCCATGGTGGAGGGTATATAAGGTTCGGCCCGGCCGAACTTAGCACGCTTTTACTTGTTAATTTTATTAGACTCCGTATTGGAAGCAACGAATGCTGAGGCACCCTAAGGCATACTCTGGGGTATTAACGACTTCCTCGTAGACATCGACTACGCGGATGATATATGCCTCTTTGCGCATTGCTTCGAGCACATGAAGGCGAATCCGGAACGACTGAATGAAAAAGCTGCCATAGCAGACATGAGGATAAACATAGCAAAGACCAAACTGATGAGGATAGAAACATCAAAACTGTCACCGCTCATCATCACCGCCATATTATTGAAAACGTTAACAACTTCTTCTATCTTGGCAAAAAAAAAATAGTGGGTTGCCCAAAAAGTAATTGCAGATTTTTTAAAAGAAAGTATTTAAATACATTTTTAATAAAACTTAGAATGAACTTTAATCAAATATACTTTTTTACACTTTTTTTCTAAAGCAAGCTAAAAGTAACAGCTGATAACTGACAGAAGAAAGAATGCAATTACAGAGTCACAAGCTGTGAAAAAATTTGTCAACGCCGACTATATGAAAAATCCGCAATTACTTTTTGGGCAACCCCATACAAAGGACGAAGGATCAGAGGCTGACATACTAATACGTATTAACAAGGCTAGAAGCGTCTTTCTAAAACTCAACAAAGTTTGGAGATGCAGTGACATCTCACATAATACAAGGATCTCAGGATCTTCAACAGTGGTGTGAAATCTATTTTATTATATGGTTGTACAACTAGGAGCTTGATACCAGCGACTACCCGTAAAGTCCAAGTTTTCCTAAATCGCTGCCTTCGACAAATATTTAAATTTTCAGGCCAGACCGTATTTCAAATGATGAATTGCAAATTAGAACAAACACTTTCGCTGTCGATGTAGAAATCCAGAAGAGAAAATGGACTTGGTTGGGTCATATCCTATGCCGTCCGCGCGATGATAAAGGAAGAGATGTCCTAGACAATAACCCGCAAGGACAGCGAGGGAAAGGATGCCCGAAAAACCCATGGATCCGCTATACGAAAAGAGAGTTGGAAGGAAGGTATTTGGGAGTTAAATACGAATATAGTAATAAAAATCAGGTCCAAGTACTTTGGAGGCCTGGTCATATCGAAAAGGTTACCAGATCACGGTAGTGTGTGTCAAGCGGAGATCCTTGCAATTAAGAAAGTGGCGGAATGGCTAAGATATAAAATCATAACGACGATTGGCCTAAATATCTTCTCAAACAGCCGAACAACTCAAACCGCCCACGACTGTCGCAGATTTCTCAATGAGATATTCCAGGAAAAGCCGATGAGCTTGCGGAAAACTGGAATGTGTAAGGTAGGTAGATTTCTGAACGAGATACCCCAGGGAATTATAAAGCGATTGAGCTTGCAAGACTAGGAACTACCTTACACATTCCAGGGAAACTGGAATCTGTGTGTAAACTAAATGTTCAGGACCAGGCCCGAAGGACAACGAATGATAGATGGTCACAAAATACTGTCATTAGCTAGAACAGACGTCTCAGTCATTGTGTCCGTCACGACAGGTCACAATCTAATTGGAAAACATGCTAAGAGACTGAAGGTTGGCAGTAACGACTTTTGCAGAAGCTGTGGGGACATCGAAGAAGAAGAAACTATAGATCACCTTCTGTGTGTGGGTCCAGCACTGGCAGTCAGAAGGAGTTTCACTTTAAGTTCTCATTTTTTTGAGAACCTGTCTGATTAAGCGGATGTGAACATTGGCAAGTTGTTGGGCTTTTTAAAGCGATCTGGATGGTTCAGCGGTAGGAACTAGAAGGCATCTTCCTTCTTCTGTTCTTGTGGTATCACAATGGACGAAAACATCTACATGAATCTGATTGCAAACTGCCACTTAAACCTTACCCAAACTAGGAGGCGACCCAGGCCCAAAACCGTCCCAAATCAAAAGTGGACCGAATGGGACAATATGGGACTCAAATGAATAATATTTGGATGTAGGCTATGAATAAAATATTTAAAATTGGGCACAGGAACCTAGGGAGCCGGGAAAATATGGGACTCAAATGTAAGGTTTTCGGGAGTAGAATACAAATATGGTGTTTTGGATCCAAATACCTAGGGCGTCGCCCCAAGAGTATCGCCTAAAATAGAAAGTGGACCGATCGGGACAATATGGGACTCAAATTGGGTACAAAAACCTAAGGAGCCGTCCCAACACCTTTGTTTATTGTGCATTGTTTATTCGTTTTTTTCGAGTAGACTCAAAAACGGCTCAACCGATTTTCATGAAATTTTTACAGGTGGTAGAGTTAAGCCCCCGGTGAAACCGAAACTTATGTAAAAACCACCACCCAAAAGTATACACCGAACGGGATAAGATGGGATGCACACGAAAGGTGTTTGAGAGAAGAACACGAAAATTATATAAAAATTTGGATCAATACCCGGGGAGTCGCCCTACCCCAAAATTATACGCCAAATGGACATGACTACTAAACGGGACAACAGGATGAAAATGAAAGTCGTTTTTGAGTTATATACGAATATAAATAATTTTCAAATTTGGACCATGTCAAAAGGGGGCTGCAAACACTCATGGGTGTAGCGAAGCACACCGGGCCAGCTGGTATAAAAGAGAAGGCAAATCATGTGTATCCTTTTGGAAATTATGGTAAATTTTCGATTTAACATTATCAGTAATTTTAGCATTTTACTTAGATAGAATTGATTTCCAACCGACTCGATCTTATGCGTTCCTTCTCCCCTCTCACGATCAGTTTCGATATAACCTTCATCACTTGGATTTTTCCTCGTTAGAGTTTTGGTTGTTGTTGTGTTCTATCTTTCGTCTGCTAGATTATGTTAAATATTCAAATCCAGGAACTCTGCGACTAAGTTGGGGTGCACCCAGAGGGATCCGGGTCTGGCTGGACTGTTAAACAGGTCAAAATCGGGACATACATCTTCACGATGGTCGATCTGGCGGAACGTAATTGGGGAGAGATTAATTTCTTCAGATGCAATGGGAGGCGGTCGTTCTGCCAGGACCACATTCACCCGGCAGCTAGAAGGTATTGCTTAAACAACAGTAGGATTTTTGTCACTTGACGGAGGTGGTCTACATGAGAACTGAGGAGACAGCCCGTCGCAGTTCGAAGAGAGGCATTCTGACAGATCTGAATATTATTCCACTGCGTGTCATACAGCTGACGAAACCACACTGGCGCTGCATAACTCACCACTGACCGGCCAATTGCTGTGTACGTAGTCAGCAAGGTTTCTTTGTCAGCACCCCAAGTGCTGCGCGCAAGTGACTTGAGGACCTTGTTTCTACTATTGACCTTTTCGCAGATTGCATTGGCATGTGAGGAGAATGTATAAGAGCTGTCAAATCTGACACCAATTATTTTGGTTCACTTGATGGTCGGAAACGCTACTCCATCGACTATCACATTCAAATCTATATCCACCTCATGTGGCTGAAGATTGGTGGCAGATATCTTCAGATCTCTTGTAGCGAAATAAGCGGCAAGTTCCTTAAGGTAAACGCGTAACCTATCGCAGATGCATATGATACGAGCTCAATACCGCCTGGAGAGAAAGGAGGAGGATAAAGGTTAAACAGTGACGGATATATCACCCCGTCTTGGGGAACTCCCTGCTTCATTCTACGGTGTTCCGATTACTTATCGCTAAATTCCACGAATGGTTGGCGACAACACACATAATTTGCGGCATAATGTTTCACGCCTGGCTGGAGAGGCTTGCTGACGACGTTCTCAAATGGTTAAGCATAGTTGACCGTGTCGAATGCCTTCGATAGCTTCAGTGCCACGAGGACCGTCCTATCACATGGCCTGAAGCCACGGCAAACGTGAGCGGTGATGGTATGCATGGTGATGGGGTCTGATGCTAGATCGTACAATCGTCCGCATATGATACGATCTCAATGCGTCTGCAGGGAGGATAGGTGGAGGTTAAACAGTGTTGGTCAAATTTTTCTCCTGGATCGGAATATGTTCTTCGGACTCATAAAATCTTCTATCTCGTCGATCTTGCGCGGAGACTGTTGCAATTCAATGGAAAGAATTATACACTTCCCGGCACTGGCCCGCCAATATTGGGGCTGGGCTGCGGAGGGATCAGAAAGTCGGACGGCAACGCTTGTGACCCACTGCTGTCTATGTTTGCACAGCACCTTGGAATATATTCAGTCCACTATACTCCCGTAGTGACGTAAGACCAGAGCAAGAACAAAAATGCGCCCATTCGATGTATCGGTTATACTTCTCTCATACCCACCGATGATGGAGGCGATTCTGGCAAAGCGAACAGAACCAGGGTCCGGGGTTCTTTTAAATCTCAGCACGAGCCAGAATAGTGCGAAGAAGGCACTCCGAGATGTGCCTCTCCCATGACGAAACCAGCAAGGAAAGGCAAAAGTCGAGCGGTGCTGAGTGTATAATACCCTACACCTAACCTACAAGTATAAAGTAATAACTACGGTTAACGGGCGATATACATATATGACAGCTTTATCTAAATCTGAACCGATTTCTATTTATTTCCCGATTTCGTTGAAATTTGAAATAGTGAGTTGATTAAAGCCCCCCCCCCTATATCCGACTTTAATATGATTAAGATCGGTAGCTGCCATATACACCGATCGGGTCTGAAGCCCATAAAAGCTATATTTATTACCCGACTTGTATAAGAGTTCTCAGGATCTGAATAAAATATGATTCAAACCAGCCCCTATTTAGACATAACTTTGGATATGGTAGTGGAGTTGTAATAAAATAGGATGATTAATATATCCATGGTGCCAGGTATCCAAAGTTCAACACGGCCGGACTTAACATATTTTTACTTGTTTTTATACCCTCCAGCATAGGATAGGGGGTATACTAATTTCGTCCTTCTGCTTGTAACTACACGAAATATTCTTCTGAGACCCCATAAAGTATATATATTCTTGATCGTTGCGACATTTTATGTCGATCTAGCCATGTCCGTCCGTTCTTTCGTCTGTCTGTCGAAAGCACGCTAACTTCCGAAGGAGTAAAGCTAGAAATTTCGAAATTTGAAATTTTGCACAAATACTTCTTATTAGTGTAGGTCGGTTGGTATTGTAAATGGGCCAAATGGGTCCATGTTTTGATATACCTGCCATATAAACCGATCTTGGGTCTTGACTTCTTAAGCCTCTAGAATGCGCAATTCCTATCCAATTGGAATGAAATTTCGCACGACGTGTTTTGTTATGATATCCAACAACTGTGCCAAGTATGGTTCAAATCGGTTCATAACCTGATATAGCTGTCATATAAACCGATGTTGGGTCTTGACTTCTTGAGCCTCTAAAGGGCGCAATTTCTATCCGATTTGGCTGAAATTTTGCATGACGTATTTTATTCTTACTTTCAACAATTGTGTCAAACAAGGTTCAAATCGGTTCATAACCTGATATAGCTGCCATATATATTGTGAGGCTCAGAAAAACTCATTGTTTCAAATTTCATCGAAATGGGGTAATAAATAAAGCTTTTATGGGCTTCGGTCCCCTTATCGGCAGATCGGTCTATATGGCATCTATATCTAAATATAGTCCGATCAGAACCATATTTAAGTCGGGTGTCAGGAGACTAAAAATAACTCACTGTTTCAAATTTCAGCGAAATCTGGTAATATATAAAGCTTTTATGGCCTTCAGACCCTTTATCGGCACATTGGTCTATAGTGCAGCTATATCTAAATATAGTCCGATTTGTACCATATTTGGGTCGGATGTTGGGAGGCTTAAAACAACATGGCAATGTTGGGCTCAATTTAAAAGTATTTGGGAGCACGAAATTCATACCCACTTTCGGGAGTCTACACCAACCTGGAGGGTCCACAATTCCCTGCCAACTCCTAAAATCCCCATGGCAATATCGAGCTCGAATAAAGTCTTTTAAGAATGGATTACATCTAACATTCAAACTTAAATGACCCAAAACCCTGCGAGCGCATTTATAGACCCATAAAGATAATTTGGCATTCAGATAAAGGCATTTATATTGTTATACTGTTAGTCAAGCTGTATACATGTACTATTTTCGTAGGACTAAAAGCTCTTTAATTATCGAAAATATATATTCAAAGGATTGTTTTGTTCCACATAAAGTAAAAGAAGGCGCAGCGGAGCGGGCCCGGTTCAGCTAGAATGTTATAAATTATGGGTTATCATGCGACAAAAACGCATATAATTTTCCATAAAAGGCATAATTTTCCTAATAATTATGTTTATAATAAGCAAGGAAGGAAAATGCTTCATCGCAGCTTTATATTTAGATATAGCTGCCATATGGACCGATCTCCCGATAAAGGGTCTGAAGCCCATAAAAGTTTTATTTCTTATTCGATTTCGCTGAAATTTGAAACAGTGAGTTGTTTTAAGCCTGCCGACATTCGACCTAAATACGTTTTAGATCGGCCCATATTTGGATATAGCTGCCATATAGACCGATCTCCCGATAAAGGGTCTGAAGCCCATAAAAGCTTTACTTTTTATATGATTTCGCTGAAACAGTGAGTTATTTTAAGCCTCAGGACATCCGACCCAAATATGGCTCAGATCGGACTATATTTAGATATAGCTGCCATATAGACCGATCTTCCAATTTGGGGTCTTAATCCCACAAAAAGCTGATTTATTGTCTGAAAATGTGACTTGTGTATGAATTCTCGAGACCTGAATATAATATGTTCAGAACCAGCTCCTATTAAGATATGTAATACGGATATAGTGGAGTTATAATAAAATAGGATGATAACTATATCCTTGTTTAATTTGGTCCAGATCGGTCCAGATTTATTAGACCACTCAATGTCCATGCCGAATTTGAGTTCATAAATTATCCAGTTTTCACCGGATTGTGACGAAAGGGAGTTTACATATATACCCTAGGTGGCGGGTATCCAAAGTTCAGCCCGGCCGAACTTAATGCCTTTTTAATTGTTTTTATACCCTCCACCATAGAATGGAGGGTATACTAATTTCTTCATTCTGTTTTTATACCCTCCACCATAGGATGGGGGGTATACTAATTTCGTCATTCTGTTTGTAACTACTCGAAATGTTCGTCTGAGACCCCATTATGTATATATATTCTTGATCATCGCGACATTTTATGTCGATCTAGCCGTGTCCGTCCGTCCGTCTGTCTGTCGAAAGTACGATAACTTCCGAAGGAGTAAAGCTAGCCGCTTGAAATTTTGCACAAATACTTCTTATTAGTATAGGTCGGTTGGTATTGTAAATGGGCCATATCAGTCCATGTTTTGATATAGCTGCCATATAAACCGATCTTGGGTCTTGACTTCTTGAGCTTCTAGAGTGCGCAATTCTTATCCAATTGGAATGAAATTTTTCACGACGTGTTCTGTTATAATTTCCAACAATTGTGCCAAGTATGATTCAAATCGATACATAACCTGATATAGCTGCCATATAAACCGATCTTGCGTCATGACTTCTTGAGCCTCCAGAGTGCGCAATTCTTATCCGATTGGGATGAAATTTTGCACGACGTGTTTTGTTATGATATCCAACAACTGTGCCAAGTATGGTTCAAATCGGATGATAACCTGATATAGCTGCCATATAAACCGATCTTGGGTCTTGAATTCATGAGCCTCTAGAGGGCGCAATTCTTATCCGATTTGTCTGAAATTTTGTACGAGAGATCCTCTCATGACTTTCAGCACACGTGTTTATTATGGTCTGAATCTGTCAATAGCCCGATACAGCTCCCATATAAATCGATCTCTCTATTTTACTTCTTGAGCCCACAAAGGGCGCAATTCTTATTCGAATTGGCTGACATTTTACACAGGTCTCCAACATATAATTTAATTGTGGTCCAAACCAGATCATATCTTGATATCGCTCTAATGGCAGAGCAAATCTTTTCTTATATCTTCTTTTGCCTAAGAAGAGATGACGGGAAAAGAACTCGACAAATGAGATCCATGGTGGAGGGTATATTAGATTCGGCCCGGCCGAACTTAGCACGCTTTTACTTGTTTCTTAAAACTTATTTTAGAAAGTTCGGCATAAAAAATATGTATTTCGTACTAAAAAATCTTAAGCGCCAAATTTTACTCCCATTTAGTTAAATTTGTATTCATTTGTGGTCCACTTTTTTTGAATGTAGGGTATAACAGGCTCACAATAGCTTATTACAATTTCTTCAGTACCCCATTTTCTAGAGAATTTAACTGTTATAAAACACTACTAACCCATAGCTTTAATTAATTGTTCCACAAATCAATAGAAAGAGTATGCTACTAGGTTTACGACCAATAACCTGTATCTTCTACAAATAGTATGTTAAACAACCTCTCTTATCGTTATGTAGCAATACCCTAAACTTGTATCAATTCCACTTAAAAAAACTAAGTCATTAAGATGTCAAAAGCAATAAGGAAGAAAATCCACCAGAAACCAATTCAATTAAAAAGCCCAATGATCCCCCACAATAAATACCATACGCCACAAAGTGACTGACATTTTAGATCGAGATCATTTATTAATGGATTTGTTAAACAAAATTCATGTTTTCATTCATTAAGATAAAAGTAGCAATAATCTTGAGAATAAAATAACAAAAAAAAATATATTGCGTTGAACAATAATAACATCAAAGAACAAAAAAAATCTTTTCAAACATTGTTTTCATTTGCAATAAATCATTAAAATCGCAGAAAAAAATGACAAATTTATGGGTTCATTGACTGTGCTGCTGCTCCGTTTTTCGACAAAGTGAAATCGAAAGTGATCAAACAACTTGAAACGAGCCAAAACTATCATAGCGATAATAGATGGTGGTGATGACAAATTGTAGTTCATTCACTTTATAATTTATGTTGAATTCAAATTCACACTTGGTTACTGCGAATGTGCCATTTGTTTAACTATAACACGTAATATTTATCTAAACTCAAAATTCGCGAAGTCAAATGTCAATAACCTGGTGAAACATGTTTAGGACAAATTATCAAACGATACTCGTATACGAAATCTTCTACCCACATAATATGAAGCATTTTTTGTTTATTTACTTTTTTTTTGTATAAACTTTTGCCGGTTATAAATCTAATGTTAGATTTGGTATTTTTTGTTTTTTGGCTATGTAGGGTATCAGAAGAACCCTACACTGCAAACACTAAAAAAGATTTGGTTATAGGAAAAGGAAATTTTTGTTTCTAACTTAACATGCTTGTGTCTCCTTTAATATGTGTATGACAACTTCTTAAACAGTAAACCAGTAAGGATAGGCAAACTGTATAATACCACAGAAATGCAAATTATCCCCATGAACATTCCACTAAGGAACAGGGGCGAACTTCTCACATGTCAATGAGTGCAGTCCGATTCAAGTTTAAGCTCAATGATAAGGGGCCTCCTTTTTATAGCCGAGTCCGAACGGCGTGACACAATGCGACACCTCTTTGGAGAGAAGTTTAACATGGTATAGTACCTCACAAAGAGGAAAACCACCGCTGAACATTTGTTTTTGATGGTCTCGCCAGGATTCGTAACCAGGAGTTCAGCGTCATAAGCGGACATGCCTCCCCTATAATACCCTACACCTGCCTTTTAAGTACAAAGTGGAAGCTATATCTAATTCTGAACTAATTTTAATGGACCTCGGCGGATGTTTTCAGATGAGTTATAAGGTTTAGGATAAATAAGGGTTTTAGTGGCAGTCTGCCATCAGACTCACTTACTCGTTTTCGTCCATTGTGATACCACAGGAACAGAAGAACCGTTGAACCATCCAGATCGCTTTAAAAAGCCCAATATCTTGCGAATGTTCACATCCCCTAAATCATACAGGTTCTCAAAGAAATGAGAACCTAAAGTGGAACTCCTTCTAACTGCTAGTGCGCGACACACACACAGAAGGTGTTCCATAGTCTCTTCTTCCTCGATGTCCCTACAGCTTCTGCAAAAGTCGTTGCTGGCAACCTTCAGTCTGTCAGCATGTTTTCCGATTAGACAGTGACCTGTCATGACGGAGACAATGATTGAGTCGTCTGTTCTAGCCAATGATAGCAAAGCAGTAGACCTCTTCAAGTCTAGATGAGGCCACATAGTGACCATCTATCATACGTTGCCCTTCGGGCCTGGTCCTGAAAACTTAGCTTACATGTCGCTAGAGGCATATCCACAGATTCGAGTGTCCCTGGAGTGTGTTAGGTAGTTCCTAGTCCCGCAAGCTCATCTGCTTTAGAATTCCCTGGGATATCTCCGTGGCCCGGCACCCAAAACAGATGAATTTTGAACTGTTAAGCTTTTTTTTTTGTTCAAAAATACGTTCTCCAGGGATTTAATGGCTGTCTGAGAAAATATTTATGCCAATTATATCTGCAGTACACACTGCAGTGGTCGGGTATCCTCTTCGATATGACCAGTACTAGATCTTTAGAGTGCACCCAAAGCCCACCTGTTCGTTTAGTTTGGAACCATTCATTTATTGGGTTGCCCAAAAAGTAAATGCGGATTTTTTAAAAGAAAGTAAATGCATTTTTAATAAAACTTAGAATGAACTTTAATCAAATATACTTTTTTTACACTTTTTTTCTAAAGCAAGCTAAAAGTCACAGCTGATAACTGACAGAAGAAGTTTATGTAACTTCTGTTACCAGGGATATCGTAGTTCCAATCGGTTCTATCAGGAATAGTGGCACAGTAATTTTTATCAAAAAGAACATCGGATATTGTATCAAGGATAGAACAGTGTTCGTAGCCGCTCTCTTAACCTCACGGCTGTGGTCGCTGCAATTTGGGTAGCCACAATGTCCAGAGGCATATGATGTAGCATTAAATTCAATGCATCAGATGGTGTCGCCCTCAGTGCGGCTGTGATGCACAAACAAGCCATCCTTTGGATCCGGTTAAGTATTGAGCAGTAGGTGGATTTTTTAAGCGCCGTCCACCAGACGACTACACCATATAGCATAATAGGTCTGACAACTGCAGTATATACCCAATGCATGACACGTGGTCTAAATCCCCAACTTTTGCCAATGGCTCTCTTGCAGGTGTATAGGACAAGAGTGGCCTTTCTTGCCCTTTCCAAAATGTTGGATTTGTATTTTCCTGTCCAATTCCTGTCCAGCAAAACACCCAGGTATTTTGCGCTTTCTGTAAATGGAACATTCTCTCCACCTAAGGAGACATGTGCCGCTGTAGGCAACTTATATCTCCTGCTGAAGAGAACTTCTTCTGTCTTGCACGGATTTATACCCAGACCACTTTCGGTAGCCCACTTTGCTGTTGCACGTAGAGCTTCCTGAAATATATCTCTTAGAGTGCTGGGAAATTTTCCCCTAACCGCAATTGCCACGTCATCAGCAAGCGACCACTTTTACGCCTTTTTCTTCCAGAAACAATAATATGGCTATATTCCAAAGTAGAGGAGACAGTACACCTCCTTAAGGTGTTCCTCTGCTAACCCATCTTTTTAGATCCACAGATCCCAAGCCTGCCGTAATGCATCTTTTAGTAAGTAAGTTATTAATAAACTTTCTCACGGTAGAGTTGATTCCTAGAAACTCCAACTCCTTCATGATTGGCGTCGGTTTAACATTATTGAAAGCACATTCAATGTCAAGAAATGCCACCATATGTATATTCCTTGACAGCGAGAGAACCCTCTATTTAGCCAGGCCGTGAAGGGCATGTTTCAGCATGCTGCTACCGCTACAGGAGATCTCCTAGGAATATTGCCCTATGATATGTTTCTATCAGCTTCTCAAGAGTTTAACATAAAGAATGACAGACGAATGGTACGAAAATCTTTTGCCTTCGTGCGGTAAGGTTTTCCTGCTTTCAGAATGAAAATGACCTTCGTGTCACTCCATCCCACAGGTATATATGACATGATGATACAAGCAGAGCACATCTCCCTAAGCCAAGGAACCAGTCTATCAGGCGCAGCTTGTAGTTCAACCGGTGATACATCACCAGGGCCTGTCGACTTAAAGGAGTCGAAACTTCTTATCGCCCAAAGGATTTTCGGCTCAGAAACAATTTCATTAATAACCTCCGGCGAATGCATACCAGTGACAATCTCTTCTGGCGTCACGTCGCACCTTGTAGAATTTCCCGCAAAATGTGCATCGACGAGTAGTTCTAGTGTTTCCTCACAAGACATTGTCCATACATTCTTCATCTTCTGAATATACCCCACGGCAATATTTCTAGAGGACAGAATCTTCCTTAGCCTACAGGCCTCAGATGTATACTCCACAGAGCTACAGAATTCCACCCAGGATTTGTTCTGAGCCTTTCTCAGCTCGCTCCTATATTTTCTTAGCTCAGACTTATAGATGCTCTTGTGGCTTTTGCTCTGTTGAAAAGTTTTCTGCAGTCCTTCCTTAGACCAACCAGTTCTGGGGTCCATCATGGCGGTCGCTGCTTGTCCCTTGGCTTAGCACTAGGGCATGCTGACACAAGCGAGTCATTCAGGGCCTTCGTGATCCACTTGACCGTTATGTCTATATGCTGCACAGTTGCCACTTCCTTTTCTGGTCTAAAAGAGATAGACGTGCAGAATTTGTGCCGAAATTTATCCCAATCCGCTTTTCTTCAGTATAACGATGATCGGAGAAGCTCCAACACATCCTCCATCAAAGGTAATATCTAGTACCTCCTAATAAAGGTCGGTTTATCCCCTTTTTTACAACTCGCCAGATTGCAACTTACAATATATATTCGATAAGCAGCTCACCCCTTTCGTTAAGCAGCTCACCCCTTCCCTATATCTGGTGGTGTGCATTAGCATCACTTCCTACAATGAGGCTCTTCTTCCCTACAGAAGGGCCTTCAACCAGCGACTTTAGGTTTGAAGGCGGCATCTCTGAATCGTGTGTCATATATAGGGAAGCCAGTTAGTAATGGGTCTTATTTATTTCAAGGTTGGCTACTACTGAATCTTCATTGCTTAGCGACGGAGGAAGGAAACATTTAGACTACTCTTTGCTAGAATACTGACTGCATGTCTCCCATTCCCCGTACCCTTGAGTAGTTTAAATCCCGGAATTCTTAGTCCACGAACCATTCCTCCACACACCCATGGTTCCCGGATAAGAACAACGTCAAATCCCCCTGCCATAAGGAGGACCTTTAGTGCCACCGAAGCGGCCCCACAATGATGGAGATTTATCTGTAGAAACCGGACCATAGTCAGGATTCAGAACTTCCACCACCGTTGTGTTAGTCTCGTCTTCACTTATGCATCGATGATACACCTGCTCAGACACTATGTTGGACGAGGGACATTCTACACTACAATAGTTTTTAAAGCTTTTTTCATAAAAAACCAAAAAAAATTAATATTGCTATATATAAAAAAAAAATCTAACTAACGTTCATAAAATAGGTCAAATATTTAAATATATCCTATTTGAACAAAATAATAAATCACAACAAAAAAAAAGCGTTTTCATTTCCTAGGACCATGTATAAGGGCAACGGATGACTCAGCCGTCTGAGGGTTAAGTTCATCCCGTGCAAAATTGTCTTCAGCGACAAAGCTCATTTTTGGCTCAATGGGTACGTAAATAAGTTGAATTGTCGATTTAGCAGTGAAGATCAGGCAGAAGCATTGCAAGAGCTACCAATGCATCCAGAAAAAGTCACAGTTTGGTGCGGTTTATGGGCTGGTGGCATCGTTGGACCGTACTTGTTCAAAGATGATGCGATGATCGTTACGTAACTGTGAATGGTGAGCGCTACAGTAAGATGATATCCAACTTTTTTTTGCCCAATATGCAAGAGCATGACTTGCATGACATGTGTTTTCCATGCTATATGCCACATAGCACGCGTAACAATGGACTTATTGAAAGGCGAGTTCGGTGATCATTTTATTTCACGTTCGGGACCGGTCAATTGGCCGCCTTGATTGCGCGATTTAACGCCTTTAGACTATTTGTTTTGGGGCTATGTTAAAGCTCATGTCTAACAGACAAGCCCGCTTCAATTGACGCATTAGAAGACAAAATGTAAGCATTTAATCGAGAATTTTGGAAAGAGTATGTCAAAATCGGACTAAGCGGATGGACCATTTGAGGCGCAGTCATGGCAAACATTTGCATAACATAATCTTCAAAGATTATATTATATGGACCGCACTATCGATTCAAATAAAGATGTCATGCATTATTTCTGAATTTTATGTTTTTTTGAAAAACTTTACTATAGCTCTTAAAAAATCACCCTTTATTGGTAGGGTACTACGCTATTCAATTCATAGTAGTGCATTGACTCCGTTGTTTAAGCTATACCCATAAAGTGTCATACCATTTTTGGTTACCAATGAGTCTATCATTTTTTTTTTATTGCTTTGGTTGGTCGAAATATAAAAAAAACAAACAGAAAAAGTGCCGCAAAGTCAACGACCAAAACACCAACAACGCAGGCCAAAAATTTCATATTCACTTCAATGTGAAGGTCGTTCATAGCAGGCATACTTGTCAATTGAATCCATTACGTAGTGAAGTTTTAATTTTTTGTAGGTTTTTGGAACGGGGAAGTCTTTGAGATACGCAGGGGTTCCCTAACACTTGACCAAGACAATGACTAATCATAAGGTAATTTTTTGTATTAAAATAAAAAAAAAATCTGTATATATACGTGGATCTGTTGATTAGGCAATATCTTTTCAGTAACTTTTCAATAATCAAATCTTTCCGCTTAACACAAATCACTTGGTAAAGGAAAAAATTTTAAAAATATTGAACAAGAAAATACTACGAAAAAAAAATTCGTTAGAATAATGTAGTGTTACAACTTATCCATTTCAAAATTCACCTGTTTTGGGTGCCGGGCCACAGAGATATCCCAGGGAATTGAGCTTACGAGACCTACACATTCCAGAGATACTGGAATATGTGGGTACGCCTCTAGCGACATGTAAGCTAAGATTTCGGGATCAGGCCCGAAGAACAACGAATGATAGATGGTCACAAAGAGGGGGCTGTGAGCATTTCAAAACTATGTTGCCTAATCTAGACTTGAAGAGGTCTACTGCTTTACTGTCATTGGCTTGAGCAGACGTCTCAGTCATTGTGTCCGTCATGACAGGTCACTGTCTAATCAGAAAGCATGCTGACAGACTGAAGGTTGCTAGCAACGACTTTTGCCGAAGCTGTGAGGACATCGAGGAAGAAGAGACTATAGAACACCTTCTGTGTGAGTGTCCCGCACTAGCAGTTAGAAGGAGTTCCAATTAAGGTTCTCATTTCTTTGAGAACCTGTCTGATTTAGAGGATGTGAACATTCGCCAGTTGTTGGGCGAATGTGGTATCACAATGGACGAAAACGTCTAAGTGAGTTTGATGGCAGACTGCCACTTAAACTTAAGCTAACCTTCAACTTATCCCACCTTGTGAACTGCCCTAATATTAAGGTGAACATGCCTTATTTAATATATATTTTCCATATGCTAGGTTAGATTAATCAGCTGCATTATCATATGAAAGGATGAAAGATATATCGGGGACCTATATCTTATTCTAAACCGAATTTTATGAAATTTTGCACACGTATTAACGCGTCAAATAAAACACCTCGTTTTACATCTTGTTAAGATCGGACTAAAATAGTGGCTTCTACAGCCTTTAAAGTCAAATCAGATGAAAGATATATATGGGAGGTATATCTAAATCTGAACCGATTGTTATGAAATTTTGCACACATATGAAGACGTCAAATAGAGCACCCCATGCTACGTTTTTTTTTAAGATCGGACCAAAATTGTGGCTGTACCAGCTTTTAAACTCCATATTGGATAAAAGATATATATGAGTGCTATATCTAAATCTGAATCGATTTTTATGAAATTTTCCAGTCGTATTCAGACTTTAAAGAAAACATTTCGTGCAAAATTTTGTAGACCAAAATTGTGGCTGCTATAGCCAGAAAATTCCATATAGGATGAAAGTTATATATGGGAGCTTTATCCAAATCTTGACCGATTTTGCACACATATGAGGACGTTGAATAAAACACCCCGTGCCAAATTTTGTAAAGATCGAACAAAAATTGAGGCTGCTACAGCCTTAAAACTTCATATCGGACAAAAGATATATATGGGAGCTATATCTAAATCTGAACCGATTTTTATGAAATTTTGCATACATATGAAGACGTCAAATAAAGCACCTCATGCCAAATCATGTGGCTTCTACAACCTTAAAAGGCCATATCGGATGAAAGATATATATGGGAGCTATATCTAAAACTGGACCGGTTTACTTCAAAATAGCGTTCGTTCTTGGGCCAAAAAAAAAAGACTTGTGCAAAATTTCATGGCAATCGGTTAATAAATGCGACCTGTAACCTGATCACAAGAATACATGGAGAGACAGACGGACCTAGTTAAATCGAATAAGGAAGTGATTCCAAGCCGATCGGTATACATATCAATGGGTTAAGCTCTTCTTCTTCTTGGCGTTGCAAACAAATGCAAAAAGTTATAATACCCTGTACCACAGTGGTGGTGTAGGGTATACAAAATTATAAATATAAAATAATTAAAAATATAAAAAATCAAAAGGCGAACAAAAACTAAAAAAATAATAAAAACACAAAATTTAAAAAAATTAATAAAACATAATAAAAATAAAAAAAAAATTATTTACCAAAATAAACAAAATATTAACAAGTAGAAGCGTGCTAAGTTCGGCCGGGCCGAATCTTATATACCCTCCACCATGGATCGCATTTGTCGAGTTCTTTTCCCGGCATCTCTGCTTAGGCAAAAAAGGATATAGAAAGATTTGCTCTGCAATTAGAGCAATATCAAGATATGGTCCGGTTTGGACCAGAATTAAATTATATGTTGGAGACTTGTGTAAAAAGTCAGCCAATTCGAATAAGAATTAAATCGATCTCTTTATTTTACTTCTTGAGCCCCCAAGAAGTAAAATAGAGAGATCGATTTTTGTATCGGGCTGTAGACAGATTCAGACCATAATAAACACGTATGTTGATGGTCATGAGAGGATCCGTCGTACAAAATTTCAGGCAAATCGGATAATAATTGCGACCTCTAGAGGCTCAAGAAGTCAAGATCCCAGATCGGTTTATATGGCAGCTATATCAGGTTATGAACCGATTTGAACCTTATTTGACACAGTTGTTAAAAGTAGGAATAAAATACGTCTTGCAAAATTTCAGCCGAATCGGATAGGAATTGCGCCCTCTAGAAGCTCAAGAAGTCAAGTCCCCAGATCTGTTTATATCACAGCTATATCAGGTTATGAACCGATTTGAACCATACTTGGCACAGTTGTTGGATATCATAACAAAATACTTCTTATAAGTGTGAACATTATTGGTGAATTTCATAGAAATCGGTTCATATTTAGATATAGCTGTCATATAAATGTTCGTCCGATTTGAACTAAAATTGCATTTGTAGTGTCATTTGTAAACCGACTCTCACGAAATTTTGCACGAGGGATTTTCTTATATGTCTCGCCATTATTGGTGAATTTCATAGAAATCGATCCATATTTAGATATAGCTCCCATATATATATTCGGCCGGTTTTGAATAAAGCTTAATAATTTAGTAATTTATTAACTGATCTTCACAAAATTTGGCACAACATATCAAATTCAAGCAAATTTTAAGTTCGACGACTTAGCCTGGATATCTATTGCGGTGTAGGGTATCAAAACTTCAGATTCGCCCGCCCTTAGTCCGTTGTTTCTTGTTTTTACTTCAGCCAATTCAGTGAATTATATACTACCTTTTCCAACATTTAAAATTCTAAAAAAGTAGAATTTAATTCAGTAAAAAGGCTGAAGAAAAAGTATCAATTTTCGTGCGACATGACATGATATAAAATTATCACATTTAATGTAGCTTTGGAAGTGAGGGGTAAATAAATTTTGTTGGAAAATAAATAATAAAAAAAATTACAAAAATAAAATAAAACAAAAAAACAAGTAAACGATCTCTGCCAAATTGAAGAAAGATGTCAAGTGGCCTAACACAACTTTGGATACCCACAACCTCTGGTATATATGTAAAACACCTTTCGTCATTATCTGGTGAACAATTTATCATTTATGCACCCATAGCAGCTACATCGAAATATGGTCCGATTTGCATCGAATTCGGCACGGACATTAAGTGTCACTGTTCAATTTTGAAGGGCAAAATATTGGTCGTCTTGGCCGCTATATCCAAACCTAGTCCCATCTAGGCTAAATTGAAAAAGGATGTCGAGGGGCCTAACACAACCCACTGTCCCAAATTTCAGCAAAATCGGATAATAAATGTGGCTTTTATGGGCCTAAGACCTTAAATCGGCGGATCGGTCTAAATGGGGGCTATATAAAGCTATAGTCCGATATAGCTCATCTTCGAACTTAACGTGCTACAGACAAAAAAAAAAGAATCTGTACAAATTTTTTAGTTCAGTATCTCTATGTATAAAGACTGTAGCGTGATTTCAACAGACAGACGGACGGACATGGCTAGATCGTCTTAGATTTGTACGAAGATCAAGAATATATACTTTATACTTTATAGGTTCCGAAAAGGACATTTCGATGTGTTGTGAACGGAATGATAAAGCTATAGTCCGATATAGCCCATCTTCGAACTTAACCTGCCTATAGACAAAAAAAAAAGAATCTGTAAAAATTGTTTAGCTCAATATCTCTATTTTAAAAGACTGTAGCGTGATTTCAACAGACAGACGGACGGACATGGCTAGATCGTCTTAGATTTGTACGAAGATCAAGAATATATACTTTATACTTTATGGGTTCCGAAAAGGATATTTCGATGTGTTGTGAACGGAATGACAAAATGAATGTACTCCCATCGTTTGGTGGTAGGTACAATAAATACAAAATTAATTAAAAATTAAAAAAGTTTTTACCCTAGTGTAAAACAACCCTGTCGGTCGGTTGTCCAGTAGACACAGTAGACGCTTTGGCGTTGTCTACACCATGCTGTACACCTGTTTGTCCGGGATCAACCCAAATATTGCTGGAGACATCACAAGTAAATCAAATGTCTATAGCAATTATAGTCAGCGCCTACTGCACGGTGTCCCTAGAAAAAGAAGTCACCGCATACTTCATTCTACCCGCTTATCTGTGGTCGCCTCACGATCACATAGCGCTCGTAAGTAGTCACCAGTGCCTCTGCCGTCTTCATTTTGTATCCTTTCACCCGTGATTGGATCATGCCAAGGTATTGCTTTAGCTTCGCCAATAAATACCAATTGCAAACAGTCAAAAAAAGTTTTAATTTGCCATTTAAGAACCACTGCCTTATCATATGGTCCCAGAGTGTATGTGTTTCTAGTTTTGTTTTTTTTTTTTTGGTAGGTAATAACAACAACATAACAGCAAATATCAACGACCGATGACAACTCTTTAGGTTTGTTTTCATTTTCTTAGTATTGACGACAGCAATGCAAATACAACAAAACCACCTAAACGATACAATTCAATGTCAAAGAAGTATTAAGTAATAATTAAAGCGCCCCATTGTTGTTGGTGTTTATGTTGTTATTATTGTTGCCCGGCGATCGTCACGTTTAAATTATGCGATAATTGTTGGATGAACAAAAAAGCAACAATTTCTGGCCCACAACAACAAAATACGTGTCAGCTGAGGCGGCAGGAGATAGAGTTAGGTATAACACGTAACTAAAGACGATGTTGTAGTCTTCACATCAACTACGTAGTTTTTTTTCCTAGTGTTTTAATGTGACAAATAGAGACACAATGACCCGCATAGAAGCGATGTGGAAATTTAGTTTTTTGGGTAATGTCAATAAACTCGTAAAAAGTTTGGCATTTACCGATAACAATGCCTTTGATGATGACGCCATGTTTTGTTTTCCGTTCACTGACATTTTCAGGAGATAAATAAAACAACAAAAAATAAAAACAAACAAAATTGAACCAAAATAAAAAAAGTTAAAGCAAAATAAAATATTAAAAAATAAATAAAAGCTCATATAAGAAACAATCACTTCTTTCTGTAGTAAAATTTTCTTAGTGTTGTGACATTATCCTTTAGGGAGTTGAGCTTCAATGAGCTCAGCTGGACCGAAGGCCTTAACACAACTTACTGTCCCAGATTTTGGCGAAATTGGACAATAAATGCGTCTTTTATGGGTCCAAAACCATAAATCGAAAGATGGGTCTATATTGCAGCTATATCCAAATATAGACCGATCTGAACCATATACGACACGGATGTCGAAAAGCCTAACACAACTCACTGTCCCAAATTTCGGAGAAAACGGACAATAAATGCGGCTTCTTAGGCCCATAAGACCTTAAATCGAAAGATCGGTCTATATGACAGATATATCCAAATCTGGACCGATCTTGGCCAAATGGCAGAAATATGTCAAGGGACTTAACATAACTCACTGTCCCAAATTTCGGCAAAATCGGACAATAAATGCGCCTTTTATAAGCCCAAGACCTCAAATCGAGAGATTGGTCTATATGGCAGCCAGGGGGCCCTCGGTGGGGACAAAATTGTAATGCAATTCTCAGTAAAAAAAAAATTTTAATGAAATTTTTTCTTTTTTTTTTTTAATTTCAGCGTAATATTCTCTTATGACAAAAATTCAGCACGGGCCGCACCCCCCTCGAAATTATGTTTTAAGGACAAAATTTCTTTAAAATATTCTCTAAAGAAAAAAATTTTCTAAAAAAAAAATTATTTAAACCAAACTTAAAATTTTGCATAAACATTTTTAAAGTCTTTATTATGATTATCTGTCCCAAACAACATTTTCCCTAAATTTTTTCTACAGGCAAATTTAAATAAATATTTTTAAAGACAACATTTTAACCCTTTATGCCTGACCCTCGACTCCGTTGTCCGATTTTGATGAAATTTTATCTCTTTATATAAAAGCGACGAGTGTTTGACTGATTGGCTGACTGACTGAGCAACATGAAATTTGGCACGAATGTGGGTCTTGGGTCGTAGGCGCGCCATAAGACGAGGTTTTCTGATATTCGTAAGTTTAGGTACAAATAAGTACAAAATGCTGACTTTTTACCAGCGCGAACGGATGGGGCTAAAATTATGATTAATCAGCGTTTCGAAAAAATATGATTTGGTGACAAAAATTTCCCAAAATAGTACCGGAAGTGGGAAAAATGGTGCGTTTAGTACCGTAATTTGTTCTTTTTGGATCCTTGTTTGTTAATTGAGCTAGAGCTTTCAATTTTGGAATTTAGATACAGTATGTCAACCTTAATTGGGATGCTAACAGTTTTTGGGATTTTGGACATTTGGAAATTGCAAATTTTGCCCATGAACATTCCATTAAGGAACAGGGGCAAACTTTTCACAATGATATGGGGCCTCCATTTTATAGCCGAGTCTGAACGGCGTGCCGCAGTGCGACACCTCTTTGGAGAGAAGCTTTACATGGCATAGTACCTCACAAATGTTGCCAGCATTAGGAGGGGAAAACCACAGCTGAAAAAGTTTTTCTGATTTTCTCGCCAGGATTCGAACGCAGGCGTTCAGCGTCATAGGCGGACATGCTAACCTCTGCTCAACGGTGGCCTTTTGGACATTTAGGAACAAAAAAGTATCAAAAAAGGTACGAAATAGGTGAACTTTGTCTAGGGCGAAGGAGTAGAGCTAGAACTTTGAAATTTGGCTTAAATGATTGTTGTTGCGAAATAAAGGGGGAAGATAAAAAAAATATGAAAAATAGTAATGGAAACGGAAGAAACGTACATTTAGTACCATATTTGGTACCATTTCATACTGTCTTTACGGATTGAACTAGAGCTCGGAAATTTAACAAGTAGATTCTACTAAGAAATATATTGGGTTGCCCAAAAAGTAATTGCGGATTTTTTAAAAGAAAGTAAATGCATTTTTAATAAAACTTAAAATGAACTTTAGTCAAATATACTTTTTTACACTTTTTTTCTACAGCAAGCTAAAAGTAACAGCTGATAACTGACGGAAGAAAGAATGCAATTACAGAGTCACAAGCTGTGAAAAAATTTTCAACACCGACTATATGAAAAATCCGCAATTACTTTTAGGGCAACCCAATATGTTGCCTGACTAAGTGCCAAATCATACATTTTGGTACCAAAAAGTACGTAATAGCTTATTTACTTTTACGTGAATGGAGAAGGGTGAGATTAAAAGTTATATAAAAATGATCGATGTCTTGACAAATATACGATAAGTTGTACCAAATATGAAATATTTAAATCGTACTAGGATTGGGATAAAAAGTTCTTAAGTGCTGTAATTGGTACTATTTAGTATTTTCTTTACAGATTCAGCTACAGATCTGAAATTTGGGATACAGGCACATCTTGGCAGTATGTACCGGACGACTAGAAGATTTTGTTGAAAATCGCGCACTTGGTACTAAAACGTACCATGTGGCACCTTCTTTATGGTTTGAACTGCAGCTCTGAAATTTGCAATACAGTTACATCTAGGCACTATGTACCGAGCGACTTGATTTTTTGATTTATATTTTTTTTTATATTCGTTCATTTTGGTACTAAAACGTGCAAAGTGTTACTTTATTTACAGACTGAGCTACACCTGTGAAATTAGGGATCGGCAGTATGAAACGGATGACTAGAAGATTTTTGAAATTTGTACATTTAGGTACTAATACGTATAAAATGGTACTTTATTTACGAATTGAGCTAAAAATCTTAAAATCGCGATACAGTTACACCTTGACAGTATTTATCCACCGACTAGATAATTTTATACCGTCATTCTGTTTGTAACTACTCGAAATATTCGTCTGAGACCCCATAAAGTATATATATATTCTTGATCGTCGCGACATTTTATGTCGATCTAGCCATGTCCGTCCGTATGTCCGTCCGTCTGTCCGTCCGTCCGTCCGTCTGACCGTCCGTCCGTCCGTCTGTCTGTCGAAAGCACGCTTACTTCCGAAGGAGTAAAGCTAGCCGCTTGAAATTTTGCACAAATACTTCTTATTAGTGTAGGTCGGTTGGTATTGTAAATGGGCCATATCGGTCCATGTTTTGATATAGCTGCCATATAAACCGATCTTGGATCTTGAATTCTTGAGCCTCTAGAGCGCGTAATTCTAATCCGATTGGAATGAAATTTTGCACGACGTGTTTTGTTACGATATCCAACAACTGTGCCAAGTATAGTTCAAATCGGTCCATAACCTGATATAGCTGCCATATCAACCGATCTTGGGTCTTGATTTCTTGAGCCTCTAGAAGTCGCAATTATTTTCGGATTTGCCTGAAATTATGTACTACGGATCCTCTCATGACCATCAACATACGTGTTTATTATGATCTGAATCTGTCTATAGCCCGATACAGCTCCCATATAAATCGATCTCTCTATTTTACATCTTGAGCCCCCAAAGGGCGCAATTCTTATTCGAATTGGCTGACATTTTACACAGGTCTCCAACATGTAATAATATAATAATAGCAGAGCAAATCTTTTCTTATATCCTTTTTTGACTAAGAAGAGATGCCGGGAGAAGAACTCGGCAAATGCGATCCATGGTGGAGGGTATGTAAGATTCGGCCCGGCCGAACTTAGCACGCTTTTACTCGTTTTTTTTTTAATTCGGTACATTTAGGCACTAAAACTTTTGAAATGTTCTTTCTTTACGGATAAGGCTAAAGCTTTTAAAACTGTGATACAGTTACTCCTTAATATTGGGTGTTCCATCGGGGGCAGCGAAGCGACCGGACATATGCTAGTATATTCAGAATTTAGAAAATTTATATTGACGTAGCAATTTTTCAAATATTTTAAATTTTAAAAATTATTTAAAAAAAATATTTTTATGTTTTTAGTTTATGGCCATTTAGCGAAGAGAGCTGGATTTAATGATTTTGGCATAAAATAAAACCTCCTATCTAAAGAAGTAGGAATATTGCCATAAATTTATTTGTTTTATAGAAACCATCAAGTGCAACAAGACATTAAAACGGACTCCAGAAATCTCACTCCTAAGAATTTTGAGAAATTGTTTGTTTGATTTTTGGGATATACAAAATTACAGACTTTCGGCAAGCCAATTTTCCCCCAAAACATGATGGGGAAAATTGTTTTAACTGGTGTAACTGGTCGTCTACTTTACGCCAGTCCAAATGTCATTACGATTCCTCTTTCCTAACTGGAGCTAGAATTTTTCTAAGGCAGTTCTATTCTTTGGTATTTTTCGTCGTTAATGTGAACCTGTGCATACGGAGCAGCAGCAAGAGCCGTTGCCGCTGTCTAGCGTTCGAAGACATCAATGCCAACTTCACAGTTTCTGTGTATAACAAGTAAAAGCGTGATAAGTTCGGCCGGGAATCCGGGAACCATGGGATCTGCTAAAAATTTATACAAAATAAATTTAGTTGAAGGGCATAATTTTATTCTAAACAGCAAACTTCGGTCACACCAGAAATAATTACAACTTCTAGGAACCAAGCAAGGATGATCGAGAGACCGGTTTACAGGGGAGCTGTATCAGGCTATAGACCAATTTGGACCGCACTTGGCACAGCTTTTGGAAGTCATCACAGAACACTATGTGCAAAATTTCAGCCAAATCGGACAAAAAATGCGGGCTGAAGAAGTCAAATCGGGAGATGGGTATAATTGGAAGCTATATCAGGTTATAGACCGATTTAAACCCTACTAGGCACAGTTCTTGTGAGATATTTAGAGTCGAATGGCCTTCTTAGCGACCAACGGTATGGGTTCCGCAGAAATCGCTCTACGGGCGACCTCATAGCACTTCTGTCGGAACGTTGGAGTCGATCAATCCACCAGTTTGGTGAGAGTAATCCAAGGCATTTGATAGGGTCTGGCACGGTGCAAAGCTTGTCGCATTTGGTGTCGATTTATTTCCAGCTTTCTCAGAGATCGCACTATTCGAGTTGTTATAGATGGTTTCTCATCCAATGAGCATAAATTGACCGCAGGTGTACACCAGGGCTCTGTTCTCCTTCTATTTTTCTCCTTCTCTCCTTCTATTTTTCTTATTTTCATCAACGATCTGTTGGTTCAGACATCGAATCCGATCTACTCATTTGCGGATCACCTTAATCTCTGGCATTCGTATTCATTCGACTATAGGCCAAGTCTTCGAGAGATTGAGGACGAGAGACAGGTTTTGAATGATACACTCTGCCAGGATTTGCTGGCCATTTCTGAATGAATCGAATAGAATTTAATGCACGGAAGACTCAGTGCTGCTTGTTATCACACAAACGGTTCGCTGACCCATTACGATTATCTTTGTCTATTAACGGTATAGATGTTGAGCAATCAGAATTTCTTGACCTTCTGCCCATGAAAATACAAAGTGATGTCCGTTGGGCTAAACATGTATTTGAAGTGTCGAAAGAAGCATTCAAGTGTTTAGGCTTCCTTAAACGGTGTAACAATTACTTCACTCTGTCTGCTCTTCTTAACATCTATTTACACCACTTTTATAAAGCCCAAAATGGAGTATAACTCATATGTATGGGCTATCGGAGCTTCAGAATCATCCCTGGAGCTACTGGACCGTGTACAGAGGAGAGCGATGACGGTTATTGGGGACAGTAGGGTATCCAAATCTATTGCATCCCTTGAACATCGTCGTAATGTGGATTGTTTGGCGCTGTTCTATCGGTACTTTCATGGTGTGTGTTCGTCTTCTTATTTCTGGTGTAAGGATGTTTGTCAGGGATACTAGACATTCCAGGAACTCACACGCGTTGGTAATTGATTGGCCAGCACAACGCATTATAGAAAAAATTCTTATTTCGCCCGAACCCTTCATATGTGGAATCGACTTTCGGCTAAAGTTTTTCCCACCCACTTTGACGTCCAGAGATTTAAGACAAATGTCAATAAACACTACATCCTTTTCCCCCCCTCCAATTCCTAATTTCCAAAAAAAACGGTAGATCGATTTATATGGGAACTATATCAGCTTACAGACCGATTCGAACCGTACCTGGTACAGTTGTTGGAAGTCATAACAAAACACTGCATGCCCAATTACATCCAAATCGAACAAAAATTGCGGCTTGTAAGGACTTAAATAGTCAAATCGAGAGATCGGTTTATATGGGAGCTATATTAGGTTATAGACCAATTTGAACCGTACTTCGCACAGTTGGAAGTCATAACAGAACACTACGTGAAAAATTTCAGCCAAATTGGACGAAAATTGTGGCTTCCAGGGGCTCAAGAAGTTTAATCGGGAGATCGGTTTATATGAGAGCTATATCTAAACCTGAATCGATATGGCCCAGTTGCAATCACCAACGACCTACAATACATCAATATTAAGTATCTGTGCAACATTTTAAGCAGCTAGTTTAACGCGTTCGATCGCTAACGCGATTTCAATAGACGGACGGACATAGCAAGAACGACTCAGAACGTCGAGACCATCAAGAATATATATACGTCTTAGACGAATATTTCGAGGTGTTACAAACGGAATGATTAGATTAGTATATCCCCATCCTATGGTGGTGAGTATAAAAAGTACTACGTAGATTCTGTGGTGTAGGGAATTATGTGGTCGGCTCCGCCGACTTTTTTACTGGTTTTATAATCGAAACAATTTAATTTCATTTCACAGTGTTATAATAAAAACAAGTAAACGCGTGCCAAGTTCGGCCGGGCTGAATCTTTTATACCCTCCAACATGGATCACATGGATAAGAACTGCTATGCTATTGTAGCTATGTCGGGTTATAAACCTATTTGAACCATACTTGGCTTGGATGTTAAAAATAATAATAATAATAGATCCCATTGTGCAAATTTTCAACCAAATCAGATAAAAACTGCGTCCTAGAGCAACTTAAGAAATAAAATGAGGAGATAGGTTGGCATTGGAGCTACATCAAATTACAGCAAAATCGGACAAGAAAATGAGGACATCGGTTTGTATGGGATCTCTATCAGGTTTAAAACCGATTCGAACCATACTTTGTACATTCACCTATTAAATGTCATATATCTAAATATGGACCGATAAGGCCCTTTTACAAACCCAACCGACCTCGTCTATTGGGAAGTATTTGTGCAAAATTTCAAGCCCCTAGCTTTACTCCTTCGAAGGTTAGCGTGCTTTTCACAGACAGACGGACGGACATGGGTAGATCGACTGAAAATGTCAAGACGATCAAGAATTTATAGGGCCTAAGATCAATATTTCGAGGTGTTACAAACGGAATAGCAAAGTTAGTATGCCCCCATCCTATGGTGGAGAGTATAACAATTAAAAAGGCACCAAGTTCGTCCAGACCGAACTTTCGATAACCACCTCGGGGAATAATACACCCCAAGGCGATGTAAGGGTCTAACAAAACTTATTGTACCACATTCATTGGTTAAAAAATGCACCTTTTGTGGGCCTAAGAACTTAAATTGGGAGATCGGTATATGAATATGTCAGATATATGACAAACGTAGACCGATTCACTATTGAACAAGAATATCGAAGAGCTTAACACAGCCCACTGTGTAACATTGCAGCCAAATCGAGTAATAAACGTGCTTTCATTGTCACAAGAACTTAAATCGGGAGATCGGTACATATGGAGGCTATATCCACATATAGCCCGATCTTGACCATACTCGGATGTCCGTACGAATGCCGAGGATTGACCATACGAAATTCGAGGATTCTAACGCAACTCACTGTGCTAATTTCAGCAAAATTGGTTAATAAATTCACCTTTTATGGGCCTAAAACCTTAAATCGGAAGATCTGTATATATGGCAATTATATACAAATCTGGACCGATCTAGGCCGTATTGAACAGGGATATCGAGGAGCCTAAAAAACTCGCTGTACCAAATTTGTGCGAAATCGGACAATAAATGCCCCTATTATAGGTTCAAGATCCTAAATCGAAAGATCGGTCTATATGACAGCTATATACATACCTGGACCAATCTGGGTCAAATAAAACAAGGTTGTCGAAAGGCCAAACATAACTTACTATCCCAAGTTTCTGCGAAATCGGATAATAAATGCGTCTTTTATGGGCCCAACACCCTAAATAGAGAGATCGGTCTATATGGCAGCTATATCCAAATCTGGATCGATCTGAGCCGAATTGAACCAATAGGAAAAGGCAAAAGACGGGCGGAGCCAACTATATTATACCCGACACCACCTTGTCAAAATGCATACTACTTTCAATACATTAAACCTATGTTGAAATCTAGTCAGATTTTAATTTTGCATACATATTGAAAAACTGAATAGAACCTTGTAAGATTTTTTTCGATGGACCTAAATGGTCGCTAATATAGATTTTAAGGACCATATCGGAGATATATCTAAATCTAGACCGACTTTAAAGAAATTTAGCACACGTGCTAAGACTTTAAATAAAATACCTGGCGCGAAATTTTACAAAGATCGGACCAAAATTGTGGCTACTGCAGCCTTGAAAGGCCATATCGGCTGAAAGATATATATGGAAGCTATATCTAAACCTGAACCAATTTTCATAAAATTTTGCAGATGTATTAAGACGTCAAAAAAAAAAAACTCTCATGCTAAATTGTGCAAAGATTGGACCAAAATTGTGGCTACTACAGCCTTAAAAGGCCATATCGGCTGAAAGATGTATATGGAAGCTATATCTAAATCTGATCCGATTTTGTTGAAATTGCATGTATATTGGGACGTCACAAAAAGCACTTCATGCAAAATTTGGTAAAGATCGGACCAAAGTTGTGGCCTCTACAGCCTTTATAGTTCAAATCGGATGAAATATATATATGGGAGCTATATCTAAATCTGATCCGATTTTGAGGCAATTTTGCACGCGAATTAAGACGTCACACGAAACATCTCATGCTAAATTTTGTAAGGATCAGACTAAAATTGTGGATACTACAGCCTTAAAAGGCACATCGGATGAAAGATATATATGTGAGCTATATTTAAATCTGAACCGATTTTGATGAAATCGGTTCATTAATGCCAAATTTGGTAAAGATCAGATATTTGGTAAAGATCAAAATTGTGGCTTTTACGGTATTAAAATGGCATACCGGATGAAAGATATATTTGGGAGCTATATCGAAATCTGGACCGATTTTTCAGTGTATATGGGGGCTATATCAAGATATAGTCCGATATAGCCCATTTTTGAACTTAACCTGTCTACGGACAAAAAAAAAAGAATCTGTTCAAAGTTTCAGCTCAATATCCCTATTTTTAGAGACTGCAGCGTAATTTCTACAGACAGACAGACGGACGAACATGCCTAGATCGTCTTAGATTTTTACCACGATCAAGAATATATATACTTTATGGGATCGGAATTGCATATTTCGATGTGTTACAAACGGAATGGCAAAATGAACATACCAAGCCATATATATACTTTATGCGGTCTTAGACGAATATTTCGAGGTGTTACAATCATTGAGCTTAAACTTAAACTTTTCATTTGCCCTGTGCCTTAATGGAATGTTAATGGGCAAAATTTGCATTACAAATGGAATAACTAGATTAGTATACCCCCATCCTATGGTGGTTGTTATAAAAAAGTTTTCCCACTAAAAAAATCTGCATGTGGCAACACTGTTGACTAGGTAATTATAAAATATTTAGTTTTTTCTAATTTATTATTAGTGTTGCACCCATTGTCTTTTTAAGAATTGCTTTTTTGTAATAAAAGCTTTTGTTAAAAAAGCTTGTAGCTTCTGTTTATGAAACAAGTGTTAGCAGGCACTTGCTACTGCGTACCATATACGTATGCAAGCAGAGAATGTTTTCCGCCTATTATTTGTTGTTTAACTGCTGCTAACGCTGCCTTTAATGTAAGCAGTTCTGTACGTGTGTGCTTTTGCAAGTTGATAGAACTCTACTTGCTTGACGTGGTATGTATGAGTGCAGCTGTGTGAGAATAAACGCATTTTTGTTCAACAGGTGCTTAAGCATTGGCAGTTTTGGTTCTGTTGCCTGAGCGGTTGTCATATTTTCAGATAACTTCCGACTCTTGCTGACAGCGGTAGTGGTGCTCGTTGGGTGGGTGCTGTCTATAGACGCGATTAAAGTGCTGATTTATCACCCCTAGGCAGAGTAAATGAAAATAACAGTGAGAGTGCGATAGTGATTGTGTGAGAGTTTTGCTGCTGCTGCTGCTGCTGCTTGTTGTTGTGTTTGCTGCTTGCAGCGGCATTTAACAGTTAATCAAGTTATTAGTTTTGTCTGTTGTTGCTGCTATTAATCAGAGCTCTCCTGATGTTGTGTTGGTTTTTTTAGTTCAACTTGAAATAAATTCTATTGTTTACCATCTTAAAAACTGGTGCTCTTCTTATCAGTGGTTTTATGTCAGCACCCACACAAGCAGGGAGAGGGAACGACAGAAAGAGACTACAACAATGAAATATTCAATGCTGTTGTTTTATTCCATACATTCATACTCATCGATTCTTTGGATTTTAAAAGTAGTAACTGTGTTAAATTCTCTTATGGTTCGGTTAGCGTTAAATGAATCTCTTCTTCTAGTTCTTCGTGTTCTGATTATGGCCGAGAGGGAATTAGAACTTGGCGTTTCATAATGTTTTCGCGACGCTTATGAGTGGTGTTTTTGGTTTTTCTATAAAACAATTTGTCCAGCTTTGGGACAAATTAGTTTGTTAACAAATTCTAACCCAGCATCTAGAGTGCAACCTCAATTAAGGCTCAGCTGAAGCCATTTAATAAAAAATAAGCAAAAATTAATTTTAAATAAACAAACAATCTTAAAAACAAACAAAAATTTTCGAAAAAAGAACAAAACTTTAAAAAATATTCTAAAAGTGTCGTGCAAAAATATTAATAAAACATTTTAAAAATATGTTTAAATTCTTTGGGGTTTTAGTGTTGACAGTGCATTTAGTCCACAGTCAAATTGGATGTGAGTGATAATAGTGGCCAGCATAGAATTGTGTTTTTCTAAAAATCATTAATACCGTTTTCTTAAGGCCTCCAAGTAGGGAACTGTTTGATAAATTATAGTTTAATGTTGTTTTGGGAAAATATCCCTGACGCAACAGTAATGTTCAATTCAATACCATGTTGCGTATATGTAACGTAGAAAAAATAAATATTACGTATACGTCATAATAAAACAAACAATTCTGACAAGGATGTTTGAACTACACCAACTAAGAAGATTTCTTTATAAAAACAGTGGAAAAACATATTTGTAAAAATTGGCTTGAGAAAGTTAATATATTCTGAAATATAGTCTGAAAAATATAAATTAAATATAAAAATTAGCTAAGGTGACGTATAAGTAATATTTAATAAATATTACGTATACATCAACTGGAATTTCTTAAATTAAATTAGTTAAAAATTAATTTTTAATTTATTTAATTTATTTTTATTTAATTAGCATTTTTGAGATATATGATGTACGAGGGCCATTTTCATTTAATTATTTAATTTTTTGTATAAATAGAAAGCAACATTTACTTAGAAAAAATTCAGCTGATCTGGAAGTTTTATTTTTTTTTTCTTCAAATTTTCCAAAAATATCCGGGCACAATACTTTTATACACCACACGTGGAAGCATTGCACTCAAGAATCAATGCAGAAAAATTTAAAAAAGGTTAGTATTAACAATTGTTTTGCTATTATTTCTATGTTCTTACTACTTAAGTATGATATTTAAAAAAATATAACGTTTACAATAAGTGTACGACAGTGACCAATTCATCTGAGCGCATTTCATTAACTTGACTCGCTGAAAAAAATGAGGAGAGGCAGGCATGTAAGTGCATATGACAGCCAAAATGAGGAGATGCAAGCATGTAAATGCATGCGACATAGCCAACTGAGAACAATTGTGGTCCCAGACGAAATCGCGATATTGGCAACCCCATATTTGTTTTGCTTGTAAATTTTTAATAGAAAGAAAAATAACAACTACGTGTAAAACCAACCAAAAAAAAGAGAACACAGTGGGCCTGAGGGTGGGTCTACATTAAGAACCCATGAACTGAGATCTGTTTTAGACTGCCTGACCATAATACGGTCCCGCAGGTAGAGATCCCGGCGATCACGGAATGCGTGAAGTGGTGTGGTACTAACGGACAGTAAAATTGCCATAAAGGCAATTACAACAAGTACGGTAATGTCATGAACAGACTTGCAGTGTAAGACGGAGATTAACGCCTTCTCTACGGATGGCAAAATCCGCATTGTTTGGGTGCCAGGCCATAACGCAGTAAATGGGAATAAAAGGGCAGACCATTTGGCGGTGAAGGCCAGAGGACTGCCGTCAATAAACTTGGTTAACCCGAAGCCTTTAGGGCCGACGCAGTCCGAGTTAAGAGCGTGGGCGATGAATGCGCATGTAACCCTGTGGAACAGCGAAACGGTCTGTAGGACGGCGCAAATCCTTTGGGGGCATCCAGATCGTGAGACGACGAGGCTATTACTGAAAGGATGTAAGAAGGAGGTCAGTATAGCTCTAGGTATTAAGACGGGACGCATAGGACTACGAACTCACTTATGTGAAATCGGTGCGGCAAGTGATTGCATATGTAGGGCATGCGGGAAAAATATGAGACGTTGGAGCATTTCCTTTGTCTAACACATACCGGCACTTAGGTGTTGACACAATACCAGACATGTACCAACTTAGGGGAGTGGCATGGAAAACAGTTAAGGATTTTGTAAGTAGTACGGAATTCCTAACTTAGATTTTCTTTTTCGAGGTTACTTTTTTTGTATTTAGAGCGAACAACAAGCCGATTACTGGCTTAGGTCTGTGTCCATAGTGGCATGGTGCGGATTAATATCTGCATCCTCTTTTCAACCTAACCTAAGTATCCATCGGGCCGCCCCAACTCCAAAACTCCCCCAAACAGATAAATTGGACGTTTATGTTAATCTGACAGTCAAATCAAAGGTATAGATATATGGCAAAAAAAAGAAGTCCATGTAATGGGAGGTGTCTCCGCCCCCAAAAACCCCCAAAAGGGCATATAAGCCGACCATGGCTATATGGGATTCAAATGAAAGCTATTTGGGAGTAGATTAGGGAAATCACATTGAAATTTGCGTTATAGTGACACGATGGTCTTTAACCTCCTTAAAACACCTCAATAGGTTTTGGGGCCAAGGGTTTGTAGGTAAACCCCAAAGCAATCCCTGAACTGAACTTATTTCACGAACATATCAATATGGGGTTAAAATGATAGGTTTTCGGGAGAAAAGAACGAATTTTATACCTATTTTAAGGATAAGGTGGCGGAGTGTCAGCCCCAGCCCTTGCCCCAAAACGCCCTCCAAACCGTACACTCATAGAAAAAAATTTGCTGAATACTAGCAAACTGTCTGCTGAATACTAGTAGTTATTTTGCTGCTATTGTAGCAGTAGTTCTGCTATTACAGCAGTAGTACTGCAATTTCAGAGTATCAGGCTTACTGCTGAAAAGTCTGTTGTTTGCTGAAAATGACTGCTGATTAATTATGAGGGGGATGTTAGAAAACAAAATAGAACACATATGTAAATGTGTGTCTCAGTGGATGTTTATAATCACCCCTGAATGTAAACTTTCCATTTTTTCTTGAAATTTAGATACAAAAGGCCATGCCAGTCATGTGCACATTAGTAGAGTAAAGACAAAAAATGCGAGTTAGCTCAGCCACAATTCGAAATGTATACCAATGGATGGATCAGATAGCTTCTTTACAGTATTATTCCACAAATTAACAAACAAATCTAACAAATTTTCTAAAAAAAAATCTAAAAAATGCCTAAGGTAATCAAAATAAATAACAGGCAACCATGAAAATTAGCATACAATTTTTTTTTTCAGCTTACTTGTGTACTCAAAAGAGCAGATTTTGTGAGTTGAAATATCAATAAGAAATGTTTGCTTATACAACAGCACTATATATTGGATTATAATTGCGCCCTCTAGCGGCTCAAGAAGTCAATATCCGATATCGGTTTATAAGGGAGCTATATCAGGTTATGAACCTATTTGACCTATAGTTGGCACAGTTCTTAGAAGTTAGAACAAACCTCTTCAAGCAAAATTTCAGCCAAATCGGATAAGAATTGCGCCCTCTAGAGGCTCACGAAGTTAAGATACGAAATCGTTTTATAAGGGAGCTATATCAGGTTATGAACCGATTTGTACCACAGTTGACGTAGTTGTTAGAAGTTTGAACAAACCACTTCGTGCTAAATTACAGCCAAATCGGATAAGAATTGTCAGACTCTGTTGAATGCTTGCTTCACGTCCAAGAACACAGCTGAACAGTCGAGCTTATTTTCCAAAGAATCTCTGATGATGATGATGAAATTCGGTGACATTGTTCTGAAGTTTCATGCTGGTGGCTAAAACCGAAGTAATGGTCTGGAATTATGTTTAGGTTATATAGAACCGGTTTTAAATGTATTTTGAACAGTTTTTCAAATAATTGAGACAATTGAGGCAATAAGCTTATGGGTCCATATGAAGATATTATATTGGGTTGCCCAAAAAGTAATTGCGGATTTTTTAAAATAAAGTAAATGCATTTTTAATAAAACTTAGAATGAACTTTAATCAAATATACTTTTTTTACGCTTTTTTTCTAAAGCAAGCTAAAAGTAACAGCTGATAACTGAAAGAAGAATGAATGCAATTACAGAGTCCCAAGCTGTGAAAAAATTTGTCAACGCCGACTATATGAAAAATCCGCAACTACTTTTTGGGCAACCCAATATTTTCTTGTTTATTTGGCTTTGGTGCCATTATAATTTTTTTACACTTCCATTGCGAAGGAAAACTGCTCGTTCTAAGTAAAAATTATTTAAAAGGGAGATATTTAATTACATCGGCGTCAATGGAATCGTAACCAGGAAATTTTGAACGGTTACATATTTTTATGTTTTGTTTATTTTCTTGAAAACGACATTTGACATGGAACATCGCGCGCAGAATTTTGTTCAACGACGGAGCTAATTTTTGGCTCAATGGGTACGTAAATAAGCAGAATAGTCGATTTTGGAGGTTCAGCCAGAAGCATTGCCAAAGCTGTCAATGCACCCAGAATAAGTCACAGTTTGGTGCGGTTTATGGGCTTGTGGCATCATTGCACCGTACTTCTTCAAAGATGATGCGAATCGTAACGTAACTGTGAATGGTGAGCGCTACGGTGAGACGATATCCAACTTGTTCGAGTTCGGTGAACATTTTATTTCGCGTGCGGGACCGATCAACTGGCCGCCTAGATCGTGCGATTTAACGCCTTTAGACTATTTTTGTGGGGTTATGTTAATGCTGATGTCTATACAGACAAGCCCGTTTCAATTGACGCATTTGAAGACAATATTGAAGCATTTATTCGTGAGATACACGCTCAACATTTGCATGAAATAATCTTCAAACATTAAATTATATGGACCGTACTATAGACTCAAATAAAGATGTCATGCCTATTTCTGAATTTTGTGTGTGTGTTTTTTTTTTTTTAAACTTTCTTATAGCTCTTAAAAAATCACCGATCGTCGTAAATATCTAAAACGATCTAGCCATGTCCGTCCGTCTGCGTGTCTCTCTCTTGAAATCACACTACAGTCTTTAAAAGTAGAGATATTAGGCTGAAACTTTGCACAGATTCTTTTTTTGTCCATAGGCAGGTTAAGTTCGAATCGGACTATAACTTGATATAGCCCCCATATATACCGATCTGCCCATTTAAGGTCTTAGACCCATAAAAGCCACATTTATTATCCGATTTCACTGAAATTTGGGACAGTGAGTTGTGTTAGTCCTCTAGACATCCTTGTTCAATGCGGCTCAGTTCGGTCTAGATTTAGATATAGCTACCATATAGACCGATCTCTTGGTTTTTGGGCCTTGGGCTTATAAAAGGCGCATCTATTGTCCGATTTCACTGAAATTTCGGGCAGTCAGTTATGTTAGCCCCCTCGACATCAATGTCAATACGGTTTAATTTGGTTTAGATTTGGATATAGCTGTCATACTAGGCGCATTTATTGTCCGATTTCGCAGAAATTTGGTATAGCGAGTTGTGTTAGGCTCCTCAATATCCCTGTTCAATATCGCCCAGATTGGTCTAGATTTGGATATAGCTGCCACAAATACTGATCTCCCGATTTGAGGTTGTAGGCCCATAAAAGGTGCAGTTATTAATCGATTTTGCTGAAATTAGGCACAATGAGTTGCGTTAGGCCCCTCGACATTCGTGCCGAGTATGGTTAAGATCGGCCTATATTTCGATATAACTGCCATATAAACCGATCTCTCAATTTCAGGTCTTGGGCTCATAACAGTCGAACTTATTGTCCCATTTCGCTGAAATTTGGTATAATGAGTTGTGTTACGGTTTCCGATAGCTGGATAAAGTTGCCATATATACTGATCTCTCGATTTAAGGTTTAAAGCCTATAAAAGGTGCTTTTATTAACCGATTTCGTTGAAATTTAGCACAATGAGTTTTGTAAGGCCCTTCGACATTCGTCCCGAGAATCGGATCAAGATCGGGCTATACTTGAATATAGCTTCCATAAACTCCAGTCTCCCGATTTAAGTTCTTGGGCACATAAAAGCCGCATTTATTGTCTGATTTCGCAGAACTTTGGTATAGCGAGTTGTGTTAGGCTCCTCGACATCCCTGTTCAATACGGCCCGGATTGTTCCAGATTTGGATATAGCTGTCATATATACCGATCTGCCGATTTAAGGTTGTAGGCCCATAAAAGGTGAATTTATTAACCGATTTTGCTGAAATTAGGCACAATGAGTTCTGTTAGCCCCTTCGACATTTGTCAATAGTAATGTTCAAGATCGGGCTATATTTGGGTATAGCTGGCATATATACCAATCTCCCGATTTAAGTTCTTGTGTCAATAAAAGCACATTTATTACTCTAATGTCAGTAAACTGTGTTAGACTCTTCGATCTTCTTGTTCAATACAGTTCAGATCGGTCAATATTTGGGTATAGCTGTCAAATACATATACTGATCTCTTGATTTAAGTTCTTAGGCCCATATTAGCTGCATTTTTTAACCGATGAATTTAGTACAATTTCCATATTCAGGAAGCCCTTACATAGGCTTCCTGAATATGGTGGAGATCGGACCATATTTAGATATAGCTGCTATGGTTCACCGTGATATCACGAACGTATATATATATATCCGAGGTCTTGTTTAATATATATATCCGAGGTCTTGTTTACTTGTTTGCTTTAAAATATTGGACATTAAATTGTAGTTTGTTCTATCCAAAGGTGAACTTCTTCTCTTTTAGACTTTCCTTAATAAGTATCCTCAATTCTAAGGATCTATTATCAAAACGACCATCTATTTCACAATGTTCCAATAATGAAACGGAAAAAACGTAGCGAGGCAGAAACTTTATGAATAACATGCATTGGGGAAGTAAACCCAACCAAACTCGCCACAATTCACCCTTAAAACTTTCAGCAAAATCGGGAAATAAGGTCTTATCGGTCGATATATACGATAGCTATATTCAAATGTGATGCGATCTGCATCATATTCGGGTAGAATATTTAGAGTTTTAACAAAACTCTCTGCGGAGAATATGTTGAGGTTTAACATACTTCATTGTACTTAATTTCAGCAAGATCGGTGGCTATACCCAAAAAGGTGCGATCTAAACCATATACGGCATGGACACCTAACACGACTTACTGTTTTAGATGTCAGTGAAATCGGACAAAAAATGTGCCATTTATGGGTCACGTAACCTGGGGGGGACACTCCATCCCAAAACCCACCCGAACGGACATGTTTACAGCTTGGGACAATATGTGTATCAAATAAAAGGTATTTAAGAGTAGAGATTTGGAGTAGAGGTATTTAAGAGTAGAGATAGATTTGGAGGCCACCGTAGCGCAGAGGTTAGCATGTCCGCCTATGACACTGAACGCCTGGATTCGAATCCTGGCGAGATCATCAGAAAAAAATTTCAGCGGTGGTTTTCCCCTCCTAATACTGGCGACATTTGTGAGGTACTTGCCATGTAAAACTTCTCTCCAAAGAGGTGTCGCACTGCGGCTCGCCGTTCGGACTCGGCTATAAAAAGAAGGCCCCTTATACCTTGAATCGGATTGCACTCATTGATATGTGAGAAGTTTGCCCCTGTTCCTTAGTGGAAAGTTCATGGGCAAAATTTGCAATTTGCAAGAGTAGAGTACGAATTTGGCATGAAAATGTTACCGTTAGTGTCAGGGGGGTCCCTTACCCCCAAAAACACCACCCAACAGGACACCGTTATCGCTTTGGGCAATATGGGTATCAAATGAAAGGTATTTAAAAGTAGAATACAAATCTGACATACAAATGTATTCCTTGGTGTATGACGGGCCTCCCCACCCACAAAACCCCCCAGCAGGACATATTTCCCGATTGGGACAATATGTGACTCAAATGAAAGCTGTTTGGGAGTTAAGTACGAATATGTTATTCAAAATTGAAACCAAGTACCTAGGACGCCGCCCCAAAAGTAGAGAACAAAATCAAAAGTAGACCAATAGGGATAATATGGGTCTGAAATTGAAGGTATTTGGGAGTAGAGTATAAGTATGATATTTAAAATTGAGTCCCAGTACCTAGGGAACCGTCCCAAGCCCAAAACCGCCGAAAATCAAACTGGACCGATCGGTACAATACTTAACTTAACTAAAGGTTTTCGGGAGTAGAATACGAATATCGAGTTAAAAATTGGATACAAATACCTAGGTCGTCGCCCCAAGAGTACCGCCCAAAGTAAAAAGTGGACCGATCGGAACAATATAGCAGTCCACTAAAAGGTATTCGGGAGTAGAGTATGAAATATTATATTAAAAAAAATTGGATCCAAGTATCTAGGGGGCCGTCACAAACCCGAAAACCACCCAAAATCAAAATGGAACGATCGGGACAATATAGGACTCAAGTGACCCACTCCCTAAAACACCTCAAGCCAGACATATTTTCCGTCTATGGCAATAAGTGATTTTTTGTATAGAAAACGAGTTTGGTATTGCAAATGTAGGACCAAGTGTTTGGAGGACGCCGCCCTAACCCCCAAGCTAAA